>NC_069504.1:1058282795-1058285295 GCF_027579735.1 Bombina bombina | reverse complement strand
TAGCGAGCAGGGACAAATGATCACGTAGATCACATGATCAGAAGTGCACGTGAGCCAATGTCGTATATTAAAGATTTGGTTCGTATGTGGATGATGGAACCTATTTCCAACGATCATGCCATTGCAAGTGATGCAATTCCCACATCTATGACATCCCTTCTTCTTAGGGGGTAACCAAGTTTGACTTTGGTAGCTTGTGATGGGGTCGGTCTTCATCAAAATGTCATGGAGATTTCGTGCTCTCTTATAGACCAATCTTGGTGGTGGTGTCTCTCCAAACGGTAAAGTGTTATCTGTTGACACAATCGGCCAGTGCTGCTTAATTGCATCTTGTATCCTACGTGATGCTGGAGTGTAAGTGGTAATGAAATTCATACGTTGTTCAACCGGCTTGAGTGGTTTCGTTAGTAGTGATTGTTGGCTGAGTGCTATTGCTTTATCACCTTGTTCCGTGATCAGCGATTCAGGATAGCTTCTGTCGATAAATTTCTGTGCCATTGCTTCTAGTTGAACCTTCTTGTGGGTCTCCTCGGTGTTATTGCGTATGACCCGCAGGAGTTGAGATGAGTTTACCCCCTTTTTTTGAAAAGATGGATGGAAACTATTATAATGGAGGATTGAGTTTTTATCTGTAGGTTTATTATACAGTTTAGTAAAGAGTCTAAGGCCAGATGGTGTAGCCTTTTTATATATACAGCTTGGAGTAAGACAACATGCATAAAGAGGATGATGTGGTCAAAATACTCATTTGCCTAATAATTCTGCACTCCCTGTATATATATATATATATATATATATATATATATATATACATACATATATATATATATATATATATATATATACACACATATATATACACATATATATGTATACATACATACATATACATATCAATACTTGTTGGGAAAAAAGCCTCCAATGCTGTGAAATTAAAAAGTCCAACTTTAATGGTCAACTTAAAAAGATTAACAGAAATTATTAACAAGTGTCTGACATGTTTCGGCCAATGGCCTTAATCTTAGACATCATGTCTAAGATTAAGGCCATTGGCCGAAACATGTCAGACGCTTGTTACTCATTTCTGTTAATCTTTTTAACTTGACCATTAAAGTTGGACTTTTTAATTTAACAGCACTGGAGGCTTTTTTCACAAGTATTGAAATTCATTTCCCTTTTTCCAAAAAAGCCGAGTTGCTGCATGAACAGTATTTGGAGTGTTATACTATTGCTCTAGAAATTTTTATTGAGCCTATCACAACTTCTAACAGATCCGGAGCTGTAATAACATCACAGGTTGGTGGAGCGGTATTGTTCACGTCATAGACGTGCTGGGCTTGCTGTTACTATACAGACGGATGCGGATTGGGTGATAACGAGGCGGGTCTACTTCTCCTGTTTTCCTGGAGCGCGGGCGGTGGCGGTGCTGATCAGGAGAAGTGTTGGTGAGAGAGGATTCCCCCTTTACAATCCTTCCGTGGATTCTGTGAGTGCCTGTACAAGCTATCTCCAGTCTGGAGTATAAGCTCTTGTGCTCAGTCCATATTAGCACATTGACTACCGAACTACCGCATCCTGAATTTTGAATATTAGGAACTTGTTTTCCTTCTGCTCCCATTCTCTAAGCTAAACACAGCCCTTAAGGCAACAAAGTAACAAAAAAAATCTTTATTACGTGCTGTGACGTTTCGGGTACAAGCACAGTCCCTTCCTCTGAGTAAGATGACCAACAGAGCTACAAGCTCTGAACCACCTTCATGTGTCTTTACCCTTAGGTTTAATTTAGTCAACAATCAATATACACGTATTGGGACACTCTATCTACAGATGACTCTTTGAAGGGTGTTTTCAAAGCCGCCCTCTGATTGGATATAGGAGAGGAAAAAGTTTGAAGGACCTTCTGGTTCAATAGACCCTATTCGAAGTTATGATGTCAGGAGTTGGGACATTAACCCAGGCTGCCATAGATCAGATGGATGTATAACCTGCAGCAGCCTTATTGTGGGCAATTCGTTCAGTTACCCTAGGACGGGCATAGATTAACCTGTTCTTTGCAGATGGTGGTTTACATTATTAAATGCCTGTGTGGCCTTAGCTATGTAGGCAAAACGGAGTGCCCCTGAAGGACAGAGTGGCCAATGACCGGTCAAGCATAAGACAAGCCTTGAAGAAAGGAAAGAGTGACCAGCCGGTGGCATTGCATTTTTTGCAAGAGAAACATAAGGTTGCTGACCTTTGCTGTATGCCTATAGATCAAGTCAACAGACCCCCCCAGAGGTGGGGATGTGAATAAATTACTACTCAGAAGAGAGATCGAGTGGATTTATAAGTTGCAAACGATGGCACCCTGTGGTCTCAATAAGCAAGTCTGGCTCTCATGTTTTTTGGATGAAAGATAATTTAGCTGCTGTTTGTTTTTGTTTTCTTTGATAGCATTAACTATGTGCTTAAGTTTGATCTTAGATCATATCTCTTGGTCATCTTACTCAAATCAGTTAGA
>NC_069504.1:1058275295-1058277795 GCF_027579735.1 Bombina bombina | reverse complement strand
CAAAGGTCTACTTCCCATTTAAATTCCTTACCACTATGATTCCAAAATATGATTGCTCCCAAAATCTATTTATTTAAATTCCAAAATTGATGTCAAAATGTTGCAACAAATATGATATAAATAAATAAACAAATGTATGTTTAATAATGTTTATTGCAACAATAATTTAGAATCATAACATATGTAAAGAAAAAATGCCAAGCAATGGAAATTATGTACATAAAATTGTTTTCAAGATAACTGTATGAAATAAGATTGTATCAAAATAGAATGAAATAATGTATATATATATATATATATATATATATATATATATATATATCTTCCATGTGTGTCTGCACTCACAATGCAATAGGGACATCAACCAGGGTGCCAAGTCAGGTATATCAATAATCCATTATAGAAGAGGACTGCACTCACTGGATTTGGTATATAAAATAAAAAATGTATTTAAGGTGACGTTTCGGGGTACGCAGACCCCTTCCTCAGACCAGGCAACAGTGCAAATGAACAGTGTGCAATATAAAGCAACATAGCCCCTCCCATCAAACAATTAGTGAAATTGCGCCAAAACCTATGTAACCATGACAACAGGTGAATCCCCTAATTAACAATATTCCTACCTTTACTAATGTGATAGTTAAAAACAGTATAATTGTGCAAACCATATAAGTGTATCTTAAAACTATTCTCAAACAATAAATGACATGACATATGAGTAGCACCTAAAACACTCAAGGTGCACCCAAAGAAATAAAATGTCCCCCTAAAATGTGATGTGTGACATACTGAAATAGCTACCACAAAGAAACAACTTAACATTGATAAAGGCAGTCTATAGGAAACAGCGCTCAATAAAAGACAGTTGCAGGACCTAGGCAGTATATCAGCATTTAAACATTAGTGCATCAGTATCTCTCAGTAAAACATACTTCTCAGTAAACAAAGGACAAGTAGAGAAAAAGGACAAGTAGAGAAAAAGGGCTCATAGCCAGAAAAACACGTATGCCAAGATTTAGGCAAGCATGTAGATGTGTGTGTCAATTGTTGAACATCAGTAGGTATATCGTATAGCATCCATAGACTAATCTTAGAGAGAAAGAGGGTGTCATCACACCATCACCGACTACTGAGCCTAAGGGGTAATATAGATAATTTCAAAGCAGTGTGATTGCAATACATACAAAGAGTCAGCAACGTAAGATCGCTATTTATATCTCAAAGGAGAAAAAATATATATATATCTCTACCAGCCATCAATGTCTCTAGTTCAGGTAACTTACTTGGCATGAGATGTGATAGATACTGTCAAAGTGATTGCAGCGTGTTGCAGAGAGGGAGCTGGAGACAAGATATGTTAGTTAGAAGTTTCAAAAACAGGCGCGGATCAACACAGTCCCGCGTCTGTGTCAACGGTGTCAGCGAGCATGGCTAATTTGCATAGCCGTCTGACGTCATCAGGGGTGTGTGTATCAAGCAGTCAGAAAACATAGATGACAGCTAACCGATGTTAGCCGCAACTGCTGGGGCAAGCCAAAAAATGATTGTACATACCTACACTTGTAGGAAAGGGGCGAATTGTCTAAACATCTGAGTATATATCACAAAAACAACAGCATAACATGGGTCTATATTGCTTGTATACTTCTATCATATCCCAAAAAGGCTAAGAGAAGCAGTCTGACTTGCAGATAGTTATATGGATCTGAGAGCCCTAGTCTGCCCAAAATGTGCTAATGCATGTTATGAGTACCATATCTATCCAGAGAGCCATATGTGTACGAATACAATATGTTTTACCAGTATAGGATTGTTGTTGTTGTTGTTTATTTTGTATCATGATTAGCTCTAGCACCAACATTCTGGTAGACTATGCTCTCTTTAAGTACATTTACTAACCCTATACCTATACTGTTTCGTACACATATGCCTGTTTTTGAAACTTCTAACTAACATATCTTGTCTCCAGCTCCCTCTCTGCAACACGCTGCAATCACTTTGACAGTATCTATCACATCTCATGCCAAGTAAGTTACCTGAACTAGAGACATTGATGGCTGGTAGAGATATATATATATTTTTTCTCCTTTGAGATATAAATAGCGATCTTACGTTGCTGACTCTTTGTATGTATTGCAATCACACTGCTTTGAAATTATCTATATTACCCCTTAGGCTCAGTAGTCGGTGATGGTGTGATGACACTCTCTTTCTCTCTAAGATTAGTCTATGGATGCTATACGATATACCTACTGATGTTCAACAGCTGACACACACATCTACATGCTTGCCTAAATCTTGACATACGTGTTTTTCTGGCTATGAGCCCTTTTGCTCTACTTGTCCTTTTTCTCTACTTGTCCTTTGTTTACTGAGAAGTATGTTTTACTGAGAGATACTGATGCACTAATGTTTAAATGCTGATATACTGCCTAGGTCCTGCAACTGTCTTTTATTGAGCGCTGTTTCCTATAGACTGCCTTTATCAATGTTAAGTTGT
>NC_069504.1:1058265295-1058272795 GCF_027579735.1 Bombina bombina | reverse complement strand
AATCATAACCACCACAAAAAAAGGGCGGGCCTCATGGACTCTTGCTAATATGAAAGAAATGAATTTATCAGGTAAGTTCTTACATAAATTATGTTTTCTTTCATGTAATTAGCAAGAGTCCATGAGCTAGTGACGTATGGGATAATGACTACCCAAGAAGTGGATCTTTCCACACAAGAGTCACTAGAGAGGGAGGGATAAAATAAAGACAGCCAATTCCTGCTGAAAATAATCCACACCCAAAATAAAGTTTAACGAAAAACATAAGCAGAAGATTCAAACTGAAACCGCTGCCTGAAGTACTTTTCTACCAAAAACTGCTTCAGAAGAAGAAAATACATCAAAATGGTAGAATTTAGTAAAAGTATGCAAAGAGGACCAAGTCGCTGCTTTGCAGATCTGGTCAACCGAAGCTTCATTCCTAAACGCCCAGGAAGTAGAAACTGACCTAGTAGAATGAGCTGTAATTCTCTGAGGCGGAGTTTTACCCGACTCAACATAGGCAAGATGAATTAAAGATTTCAACCAAGATGCCAAAGAAATGGCAGAAGCTTTCTGGCCTTTTCTAGAACCGGAAAAGATGACAAATAGACTAGAAGTCTTTCGGAAAGATTTAGTAGCTTCAACATAATATTTCAAAGCTCTAACAACATCCAAAGAATGCAACGATTTCTCCTTAGAATTCTTAGGATTAGGACATAATGAAGGAACCACAATTTCTCTACTAATGTTGTTGGAATTCACAACTTTAGGTAAAAATTCAAAAGAAGTTCGCAATACCGCCTTATCCTGATGAAAAATCAGAAAAGGAGACTCACAAGAAAGAGCAGATAATTCAGAAACTCTTCTGGCAGAAGAGATGGCCAAAAGGAACAAAACTTTCCAAGAAAGTAATTTAATGTCCAATGAATGCATAGGTTCAAACGGAGGAGCTTGAAGAGCTCCCAGAACCAAATTCAAACTCCAAGGAGGAGAAATTGACTTAATGACAGGTTTTATACGAACCAAAGCTTGTACAAAACAATGAATATCAGGAAGAATAGCAATCTTTCTGTGAAAAAGAACAGAAAGAGCAGAGATTTGTCCTTTCAAAGAACTTGCGGACAAACCCTTATCTAAACCATCCTGAAGGAACTGTAAAATTCTCGGTATTCTAAAAGAATGCCAGGAAAAATGATGAGAAAGACACCAAGAAATATAAGTCTTCCAGACTCTATAATATATCTCTCGAGATACAGATTTACGAGCCTGTAACATAGTATTAATCACAGAGTCAGAGAAACCTCTTTGACCAAGAATCAAGCGTTCAATCTCCATACCTTTAAATTTAAGGATTTCAGATCCTGATGGAAAAAAGGACCTTGTGACAGAAGGTCTGGTCTTAACGGAAGAGTCCACGGTTGGCAAGAGGCCATCCGGACAAGATCCGCATACCAAAACCTGTGAGGCCATGCCGGAGCTACCAGCAGAACAAACGAGCATTCCTTCAGAATCTTGGAGATTACTCTTGAAAGAAGAACTAGAGGTGGAAAGATATAGGCAGGATGATACTTCCAAGGAAGTGATAATGCATCCACTGCCTCCGCCTGAGGATCCCGGGATCTGGACAGATACCTGGGAAGTTTCTTGTTTAGATGGGACGCCATCAGATCTATTTCTGGAAGTTCCCACATTTGAACAATCTGAAGAAATACCTCTGGGTGAAGAGACCATTCGCCCGGATGCAACGTTTGGCGACTGAGATAATCCGCTTCCCAATTGTCTACACCTGGAATATGAACCGCAGAGATTAGACAGGAGCTGGATTCCGCCCAAACCAAAATTCGAGATACTTCTTTCATAGCCAGAGGACTGTGAGTCCCTCCTTGATGATTGATGTATGCCACAGTTGTGACATTGTCTGTCTGAAAACAAATGAACGATTCTCTCTTCAGAAGAGGCCAAAACTGAAGAGCTCTGAAAATTGCACGGAGTTCCAAAATATTGATCGGTAATCTCACCTCCTGAGATTCCCAAACTCCTTGTGCCGTCAGAGATCCCCACACAGCTCCCCAACCTGTGAGACTTGCATCTGTTGAAATTACAGTCCAGGTCGGAAGCACAAAAGAAGCCCCCTGAATTAAACGATGGTGATCTGTCCACCATGTTAGAGAGTGTCGAACAATCGGTTTTAAAGATATTAATTGAGATATCTTCGTATAATCCTTGCACCATTGCTTCAGCATACAGAGCTGAAGAGGTCGCATGTGAAAACGAGCAAAGGGGATCGCGTCCGATGCAGCAGTCATAAGACCTAGAATTTCCATGCATAAGGCTACCGAAGGGAATGATTGTGACTGAAGGTTTCGACAAGCTGTAATCAATTTTAAACGTCTCTTGTCTGTTAAAGACAGAGTCATGGACACTGAATCCATCTGGAAACCCAGAAAGGTTACCTTTGTCTGAGGAATCAAAGAACTTTTTGGTAAATTGATCCTCCAACCATGATCTTGAAGAAACAACACAAGTCGATTCGTATGAGATTCTGCTAAATGTAAAGACTGAGCAAGTACCAAGATATCGTCCAAATAAGGAAATACCACAATACCCTGTTCTCTGATTACAGACAGAAGGGCACCGAGAACCTTTGTAAAAATTCTTGGAGCTGTAGCTAGGCCAAACGGCAGAGCCACAAACTGGTAATGCTTGTCTAGGAAAGAGAATCTCAGAAACTGATAGTGATCTGGATGAATCGGAATATGCAGATATGCATCCTGTAAATCTATTGTGGACATATAATTCCCTTGCTGAACAAAAGGTAAGATAGTCCTTACAGTTACCATCTTGAACGTTGGTATCCTTACATAACGATTCAATATTTTTAGATCCAGAACTGGTCTGAAGGAATTCTCCTTCTTTGGTACAATGAAGAGATTTGAATAAAACCCCATCCCCTGTTCCGGGACTGGAACTGGCATAATTACTCCAGTCAACTCTAGATCTGAAACACATTTCAGAAATGCTTGAGCTTTTACTGGATTTGCTGGGACACGGGAAAGAAAAAATCTCTTTGCAGGAGGTCTCAACTTGAAACCAATTCTGTACCCTTCTGAAACAATGCTCTGAATCCAAAGATTGTGAACAGAATTGATCCAAATTTCCTTGAAAAAACGTAACCTGCCCCCTACCAGCTGAGCTGGAATGAGGGCCGCACCTTCATGTGGACTTAGAAGCAGGCTTTGCCTTTCTAGCTGGCTTGGATTTATTCCAGACTGGAGATGGTCTCCAAACTGAAACTGCTCCTGAGGATGAAGGATCAGGCTTTTGTTCTTTGTTGAAACGAAAGGAACGAAAACGATTATTAGCCCTGTTTTTACCTTTAGATTTTTTATCCTGTGGTAAAAAAGTTCCTTTCCCACCAGTAACAGTTGAAATAATGGAATCCAACTGAGAACCAAATAATTTGTTACCCTGGAAAGAAATGGAAAGTAAAGTTGATTTAGAAGCCATATCAGCATTCCAAGTTTTAAGCCATAAAGCTCTTCTAGCTAAAATAGCTAGAGACATAAACCTGACATCAACTCTGATAATATCAAAAATGGCATCACAGATAAAATTATTAGCATGCTGAAGAAGAATAATAATATCATGAGAATCACGATGTGTTACTTGTTGCGCTAAAGTTTCCAACCAAAAAGTTGAAGCTGCAGCAACATCAGCCAAAGATATAGCAGGTCTAAGAAGATTACCTGAACACAGATAAGCTTTTCTTAGAAAGGACTCCATTTTCCTATCTAGAGGATCCTTAAACGAAGTACCATCTGACGTAGGAATAGTAGTACGTTTAGCAAGGGTAGAAATAGCCCCATCAACTTTAGGGATCTTGTCCCAAAATTCTAATCTGTCAGACGGCACAGGATATAATTGCTTAAAACGTTTAGAAGGAGTAAATGAATTACCCAAATTATCCCATTCTTTGGAAATTACTGCAGAAATAGCATCAGGGACAGGAAAAACTTCTGGAATAACTACAGGAGTTTTAAAAACCTTATTTAAACGTTTAGATTTAGTATCAAGAGGACCAGAATCCTCTATTTCTAAAGCAATTAGGACTTCTTTAAGCAAAGAACGAATAAATTCCATTTTAAATAAATATGAAGATTTATCAGCATCAACCTCTGAGACAGAATCCTCTGAACCAGAGGAATCATCAGAATCAGAATGATGATGTTCAGTTAAAAATTCATCTGTAGGGAGAGAAGTTTTAAAAGATTTTTTATGTTTACTAGAAGGAGAAATAACAGACATAGCCTTCTTTATGGATTCAGAAACAAAATCTCTTATATTATCAGGAACATTCTGCACCTTAGATGTTGAAGGAACTGCAACAGGCAATGGTACTTTACTAAAGGAAATATTATCTGCTTTAACAAGTTTGTCATGACAATCAATACAAACAACAGCTGGAGAAATAGCTACCAAAAGTTTACAGCAGATACACTTAGCTTTGGTAGATTCAGCACTTGACAGCGATTTTCCTGTAGTATCTTCTGACTCAGATGCAACGTGAGACATCTTGCAATATGTAAGAGAAAAAACAACATATATATAAAGCAAAATTGATCAAATTCCTTAAATGACAGTTTCAGGAATGGGAAAAAATGCCAAAGAACAAGCTTCTAGCAACCAGAAGCAATAAAAAATGAGACTTAAATAATGTGGAGACAAGAGTGACGCCCATATTTTTTCGCGCCAAATAAGACGCCCACATTATTTGGCGCCTAAATGCTTTTTGGCGCCAAAAATGACGCCACATCCGGAACGCCGACATTTTTGGCGCAAAATAACGTCAAAAAAATGACGCAACTTCCGGCGACACGTATGACGCCGGAAACGGAAATAGAATTTTTGCGCCAAAAAAGTCCGCGCCAAGAATGACGCAATAAAATGAAGCATTTTCAGCCCCCGCGAGCCTAACAGCCCACAGGGAAAAAGTCAAAATTTAAGGTAAGAAAAATGTTAAATTAAAATGCATTATCCCAAATATGAAACTGACTGTCTGAAAAATAAGGAAAGTTGAACATTCTGAGTCAAGGCAAATAAATGTTTGAATACATATATTTAGAACTTTATAAACAAAGTGCCCAACCATAGCTAGGAGTGTCACAAAAAATAAGATTTACTTACCCCAGGACACTCATCTACATATAGTAGATAGCCAAACCAGTACTGAAACGAGAATCAGCAGAGGTAATGGTATATATAAGAGTATATCGTCGATCTGAAAAGGGAGGTAAGAGATGAATCTCTACGACCGATAACAGAGAACCTATGAAATAGACCCCTTAGAAGGAGATCACTGCATTCAAATAGGCAATACTCCTCACATCCCTCTGACATTCACTGCACGCTGAGAGGAAAACCGGGCTCCAACTTGCTGCGGAGCGCATATCAACGTAGAATCTAGCACAAACTTACTTCACCACCTCCATCGGAGGCAAAGTTTGTAAAACTGAATTGTGGGTGTGGTGAGGGGTGTATTTGTAGGCATTTTGAGGTTTGGGAAACTTTGCCCCTCCTGGTAGGAATGTATATCCCATACGTCACTAGCTCATGGACTCTTGCTAATTACATGAACGAAATAGAAATATTCTGGGAAGCCGCAAAAGCTTGTTTAAGAGGAGATATTAAAGCATATATGATCTCAAAAAAAAAGAAGATGCAGATGAGGGAAACTCAGTTATCCAAACAAGTGCAGAACGCATATCGTAAATATATAAACAATCCCTCTAGGAGACTAAGAGATAAATATAAAGGGGCTAAAACAGAAAGGGATATCTTTATTAAACAGAAGGTCGCCTGGGAAGAATTAAAGATAAGTGCTAAATACAAAGGCCAATATGGGAAGTCAGCTAAGTTCTTATCCAGATTGGACAAAGCCAGGAAAAAGTCTAATATAATAGAAGCTATTAATGACGGGACAGATAGAGTTACTGACCAAGCCAAAATTAAAAGCGTTTTTTTAGAATACTATCAAAAGTTATATTCGGCTAAAGAAATCAACACTGATAATAAGACCAATTTTTGGCATAAAATCACGCTCCCTAAGATCTCGCAAGAAATGGTTAATGATCTAAATAGGCCAATAACTAGAGAGGAAGTATTGGAAGCTATTAAAAATGCCAAGTCTAATAAAGCCCCTGGTCCGGACCAGATACCTGCTGAAATGTACAAAATACTCAAAATAGAGTTAGTCGATGTTCTAGTACAATTGTTTAATGGATATTTTATTGATGGCAAAAATATGTCAAAATATTTTTCTGAGTCTACTATATCACTGATATTGAAAAAAGGGAAATGTGCATTAGATCCTAAGTCATATAGACCTATCTCATTGCTTAATGTAGACTATAAGCTATTAACTCATATTATTTCCAATCGATTGAAACCATGTCTAGACTCCATTATACACCTTGATCAGTTGGGATTTATGCACCGGAGATCCTCAACTAAAAATATACGGAAGGTAGCTTTAGTACTAGAATATTTCCGGAATAAATTCTCTGAAAAAATAACAATTAAGCAGGATTTTGCGCTAATCACAATCGATGCTGAAAAGGCGTTCGATGCCATAATCTGGGACCATCTGGTCTCTGCATTAAACCAATTTGGCTTTACAGGGCATTTTCTTCAATTCATCAAAATTATATACAACCATCCGAGGTCCAACATACTAATAAATGATAGCTATACTGCGAATCTAACATTATATAGGGGGACGAGGCAAGGATGCCCACTCTCCCTGCTATTATTTAATGTGGCTATAGAGCCTCTTGCTATAATGTTACGTCAAGAGTTACAAGGAATCCGATTTGGGGAACAAAAATTAGTACTATCCTTATATGCAGATGATTTGCTACTATTTGTTAATAATACCAAGAAAAATATACCTCAGGCCCTAAATATTATTGATGTGTTTAGTTCCTTTTCGGGCTATAAAATTAATGCCAACAAATCTGAAATTTTATGGATACATAAAAATAAAAATAGCCTACAAGAACACCCTTTTCTAGAGTCCCCTAGTATTAAATATTTAGGAATATATTTTCATGCTGATCCAAAACAATGGTACAGACTAAATTACACTGCTTTTTTTAAAAAAGCAACAGAAAAATTACAACTATGGAGTACCTTCCCCATCTCTCTTTCTGCTAAAGTAATGATCATTAAATCTACTCTATTCCCACAATTGATGTATATTATGCAAAATATTCCAAAGTTTATATTGAGTCAAGATATTAAAGGTTTTAATGTAGAGTGTGCCAAATTCCTTTGGAACAGTAAAAGACACATGCTTTCTATAGCAAAATTAACATCTAGATTAGACGAAGGAGGTCTATCTTTTCCAGATATCAAAAAGTATAACATCGCTACTTTAGCCCGCTTTGCAGTTGATTGGCTAACAGAAGCCAACCATCTCACACTCCTATCAATGGAGGAATACTTGATTGCACCATTTTC
>NC_069504.1:1058077795-1058260295 GCF_027579735.1 Bombina bombina | reverse complement strand
TTTAAATATAAAAAGACTGTGCACATTTTGTTAATGGAAGTAAATTGGAAAGTTGTTTAAAATGGCATGCTGTATCTGAATAATGAAAGTTTAATTTTAATTAAGTGTTCCTTTAAGAATAAATATAATATCTATCTAAACACACCAAACTTGGGCCTAGATTTGGAGTTTTGTCGGTAACGACCCGCGTAGCTAACGCCGGCTTTTTTCTGGCCGCACCATAAAAATAACTCTGGTATTGAGAGTCCACATAAAGGCTGCGTTAGGCTCCAAAAAAGGAGCGTAGAGCATATTTAACGCAGCTTCAACTCTCGATACCAGAGTTGCTTACGCAAGCGGCCAGCCTCAAAAACGTGCTCGTGCACGATTCTCCCATAGAAAACAATGGGGCTGTTTGAGCTGAAAAAAAAACCTAACACCTGCAAAAAAAGCCGCGTTCAGCTCCTAACGCAGCCCCATTGTTTGCTATGCGGAAACACTTCCTACGTCTGCACCTAACACTCTAACATGTACCCCGAGTCTAAACACCCCTAACCTTACACTTATTAACCCCTATTCTGCCGACCCCGCTATCGCTGACCCCTGCATATTATTATTAACCCCTAATCTGCCGCTCCGTAAACCGCAGCTACTTACATTATCCCTATGTACCCCTAATCTGCTGCCCTAACATCGCCGACCCCTATATTATATTTATTAACCCCTAATCTGCCCCCCACAACGTCGCCTCCACCTGCCTACACTTATTAACCCCTAATCTGCCGAGCGGACCGCACCGCTATTATTATAAAGTTATTAACCCCTAATCCGCCTCACTAACCCTATAATAAATAGTATTAACCCCTAATCTGCCCTCCCTAACATCGCCGACACCTAACTTCAAACATTAACCCCTAATCTGCCGACTGGAGCTCACCGCTATTCTAATAAATGTATTAACCCCTAAAGCTAAGTCTAACCCTAACACTAACACCCCCCTAAGTTAAATATAATTTAAATCTAACGAAATTAATTAACTCTTATTAAATAAATTATTCCTATTTAAAGCTAAATACTTACCTGTAAAATAAATCCTAATATAGCTACAATATAAATTATAATGATATTATAGCTATTTTAGGATTTATATTTATTTTACAGGTAACTTTGTATTTATTTTAACCAGGTACAATAGCGATTAAATAGTTAAGAACTATTTAATAGCTAAAATAGTTAAAATAATTACAAAATTACCTGTAAAATAAATCCTAACCTAAGTTACAATTAAACCTAACACTACACTATCAATAAATTAATTAAATAAACTACATACAATTACCTACAATTAACCTAACACTACACTATCAATAAATTAATTAAATACAATTCCTACAAATAAATACAATTAAATAAACTTGCTAAAGTACAAAAAATAAAAAAGAACTAAGTTACAAAAAATAAAAAAATATTTACAAACATAAGAAAAATATTACAACAATTTTAAACTAATTACACCTACTCTAAGCCCCCTAATAAAATAACAAAGCCCCCCAAAATAAAAAAATGCCCTACCCTATTCTAAATTACTAAAGTTCAAAGCTCTTTTACCTTACCAGCCCTGAACAGGGCCCTTTGCGGGGCATGCCCCAAGAAGTTCAGCTCTTTTGCCTGTAAAAAAAAACCATACAATACCCCCCCCCAACATTACAACCCACCACCCACATACCCCTAATCTAACCCAAACCCCCCTTAAATAAACCTAACACTAAGCCCCTGAAGATCTTCCTACCTTATCTTCACCATACCAGGTTCACCGATCGATTCAGAAGAGCTCCTCCGATGTCCTGATCCAAGCCCAAGCAGGGGGCTGAAGAGGTCCATGATCCGGCTGAAGTCTTCATCCAAGCGGGGCAGAAGAGGTCTTCCATCCAATTGAACTCTTCATCCAAGCGGGATCTTCTATGGTCATCCATCCGGAGCGGAGCGGCAGGATCCTGAAGACCTCCGACGCGGAACATCCATCCTGGCCGACGACTGAACGACGAATGACGGTTCCTTTAAATGACGTCATCCAAGATGGCGTCCCTCGAATTCCGATTGGCTGATAGGATTCTATCAGCCAATCGGAATTAAGGTAGGAATATTCTGATTGGCTGATGGAATCAGCCAATCAGAATCAAGTTCAATCCAATTGGCTGATCCAATAAGCCAATCAGATTGAGCTCGCATTCTATTGGCTGTTCCGATCAGCCAATAGAATGCGATCTCAATCTGATTGGCTGATCGGATCATCCAATCTGATTGAACTTGATTCTGATTGGCTGACTCCATCAGCCAATCAGAATATTCCTACCTTAATTCCAATTGGCTGATAGAATCCTATCAGCCAATCGGAATTCGAGGGATGCCATCTTGGATGAAGTCATTTAAAGGAACCGTCATTCGTCGTTCAGTCGTCGGCCAGGATGGATGTTCCGCGGAGGTCTTCAGGATCCTGCCGCTCCGCTCTGGATGGATGACCATAGAAGATCCCGCTTGGATGAAGACTTCAATCGGATGGAAGACCTCTTCTGCCCCGCTTGGATGAAGACTTCAGCCGGATCATGGACCTCTTCAGCCCCCTGCTTGGGCTTGGATCAGGACATCGGAGGAGCTCTTCTGGACAGATCGGTGAACCCGGCGAGGTGAAGATAAGGTAGGAAGATCTTCAGGGGCTTAGTGTTAGGTTTATTTAAGGGGGGTTTGGGTTAGATTAGGGGTATGTGGGTGGTGGGTTGTAATGTTGGGGGGCTTGGGTATTGTATGGTTTTTTTTACAGGCAAAAGAGCTGAACTTCTTGGGGCATGCCCCGCAAAGGGCCCTGTTCAGGGCTGGTAAGGTAAAAGAGCTTTGAACTTTAGTAATTTAGAATAGGGTAGGGCATTTTTTTATTTTGGGGGGCTTTGTTATTTTATTAGGGGGCTTAGAGTAGGTGTAATTAGTTTAAAATTGTTGTAATATTTTTCTTATGTTTGTAAATATTTTTTTATTTTTTGTAACTTAGTTCTTTTTTATTTTTTGTACTTTAGCAAGTTTATTTAATTGTATTTATTTGTAGGAATTGTATTTAATTAATTTATTGATAGTGTAGTGTTAGGTTTAATTGTAGGTAATTGTAGGTAGTTTATTTAATTAATTTATTGATAGTGTAGTGTTAGGTTTAATTGTAACTTAGGTTAGGATTTATTTTACAGGTAATTTTGTAATTATTTTAACTATTTTAGCTATTAAATAGTTCTTAACTATTTAATAGCTATTGTACCTGGTTAAAATAAATACAAAGTTACCTGTAAAATAAATATTAATCCTAAAATAGCTATAATATAATTATAATTTATATTGTAGCTATATTAGGCTTTATTTTACAGGTAAGTATTTAGCTTTAAATAGGAATAAGTTATTTAATAAGAGTTAATTTATTTCGTTAGATTTAAATTATATTTAACTTAGGGGGGTGTTAGTGTTAGGGTTAGACTTAGCTTTAGGGGTTAATACATTTATTAGAATAGCGGTGAGCTCCAGTCGGCAGATTAGGGGTTAATGTTTGAAGTTAGGTGTCGGCGATGTTGGGGAGGGCAGATTAGGGGTTAATACTATTTATTATAGGGTTAGTGAGGCGGATTAGGGGTTAATAACTTTATAATAATAGCGGTGCGGTCCGCTCGGCAGATTAGGGGTTAATAAGTGTAGGCAGGTGGAGGCGACGTTGAGGGGGGCAGATTAGGGGTTAATAAATATAATATAGGGGTCGGCGGTGTTAGGGGCAGCAGATTAGGGTTACATAAGTATAACGTAGGTGGCGGCACTTTGCGGTCGGCAGATTAGGGGTTAATTATTGTAGGTAGCTGGCTGCGACGTTGTGGGGGGCAGGTTAGGGGTTAATAAATATAATATAGGGGTCGGCGGTGTTAGGGGCAGCAGATTAGGGGTACATAAGTATAACGTAGGTGGCGGTCGGCAGATTAGGGGTTAAATTTAATCGAGTGTCGGCGATGTGGGGGGACCTCGGTTTAGGGGTACATAGGTAGTTTATGGGTGTTAGTGTACTTTAGAGCACAGTAGTTAAGAGCTTTATAAACCGGCGTTAGCCCAGAAAGCTCTTAACTACTGACTTTTTTCCTGCGGCTGGAGTTTTGTCGTTAGATGTCTAACGCTCACTTCAGACACGACTCTAAATACCGGAGTTAGAAAAATCCCATTGAAAAGATAGGATACGCAATTTACGTAAGGGGATCTGCGGTATGGAAAAGTCGCGGCTGAAAAGTGAGCGTTAGACCCTATTTTGAGTGACTCCAAATACCGGAGGTAGCCTAAAACCAGCGTTAGGAGCCTCTAACGCTGGTTTTCACGGCTAACGCCAAACTCCAAATCTAGGCCTTAGTAAATTGGAATAAGTATTCATACGCAAAAGCGGAGAGAAAAGTATTTATGAAAGAAAAATGGTCCTTAGAAGACCTCAAGAATAGAGCTTTTTTCTGGGGTTATCAGGGGATCGCAGCCAAGCATCTGGTTAGGATTATTAAAACCAGAAAAACAAACAAAAACACAATACCAATAATTAAGATGGGCGACTTTAGCAACACCCATGGAGATTAAAAAGGCTTTTTCCAACATTATAAGAAAATATATACAGCAGAAGGAATTAATAATACTGAGAAAGATCTCTTCTGGCAGAAGATTTCCCTTCCTAAAATACACAAGGATGCCCTACAATCTATTAATCTTCCAGACTTCCAATATCGATGGCACAGATTGAGGAGGTTATTAATGGGCTGAAAAATAATAAGGCTCTCGGGCCGGATAGTTTAACAGCAGAGTTTTACAAAATTCTAAAAATTTAAATCTCAGCTACATTAGAAAAAGTGTTTAATTTGTATTTTATGGAAAACAAAATGAACTCCCTCTATTTTACAGATTCTATAATTTCCCTAATATATAAAAAACAGAATTTATGTTTACCTGATAAATTACTTTCTCCAACGGTGTGTCCGGTCCACGGCGTCATCCTTACTTGTGGGATATTCTCTTCCCCAACAGGAAATGGCAAAGAGCCCAGCAAAGCTGGTCACATGATCCCTCCTAGGCTCCGCCTTCCCCAGTCATTCGACCTACGTAAAGGAGGAATATTTGCATAGGAGAAATCATATGATACCGTGGTGACTGTAGTTAAAGAAAATAAATTATTAGACCTGATTAAAAAACCAGGGCGGGCCGTGGACCGGACACACCGTTGGAGAAAGTAATTTATCAGGTAAACATAAATTCTGTTTTCTCCAACATAGGTGTGTCCGGTCCACGGCGTCATCCTTACTTGTGGGAACCAATACCAAAGCTTTAGGACACGGATGAAGGGAGGGAGCAAATCAGGTCACCTAGATGGAAGGCACCACGGCTTGCAAAACCTTTCTCCCAAAAATAGCCTCAGAAGAAGCAAAAGTATCAAATTTGTAAAATTTAGTAAAAGTGTGCAGTGAAGACCAAGTCGCTGTCTTACATATCTGATCAACAGAAGCCTCGTTCTTGAAGGCCCATGTGGAAGCCACAGCCCTAGTGGAATGAGCTGTGATTCTTTCAGGAGGCTGCCGTCCGGCAGTCTCGTAAGCCAATCTGATGATGCTTTTAATCCAAAAAGAGAGAGAGGTAGAAGTTGCTTTTTGACCTCTCCTTTTACCAGAATAAACAACAAACAAGGAAGATGTTTGTCTAAAATCCTTTGTAGCATCTAAATAGAATTTTAGAGCACGAACCACATCCAAATTGTGCAACAAACGTTCCTTCTTTGAAACTGGATTCGGACACAAAGAAGGCACGACTATCTCCTGGTTAATGTTTTTGTTAGAAACAACTTTCGGAAGAAACCCAGGTTTAGTACGCAGAACCACCTTATCTGCATGGAACACCAGATAAGGAGGAGAACACTGCAGAGCAGATAATTCTGAAACTCTTCTAGCAGAAGAAATTGCAACCAAAAACAAAACTTTCCAAGATAATAACTTAATATCAACGGAATGTAAGGGTTCAAACGGAACCCCCTGAAGAACTGAAAGAACTAAATTGAGACTCCAAGGAGGAGTCAAAGGTTTGTAAACAGGCTTGATTCTAACCAGAGCCTGAACAAAGGCTTGAACATCTGGCACAGCTGCCAGCCTTTTGTGAAGTAACACAGACAAGGCAGAAATCTGTCCTTTCAAAGAACTTGCAGATAATCCTTTCTCCAAACCTTCTTGAAGAAAGGATAGAATCTTAGGAATTTTTATCTTGTCCCAAGGGAATCCTTTAGATTCACACCAATAGATATATTTTTTCCATATTTTGTGGTAGATTTTTCTAGTTACAGGCTTTCTGGCCTGAACAAGAGTATCAATGACAGAATCTGAGAACCCTCGCTTTGATAAGATCAAGCGTTCAATCTCCAAGCAGTCAGTTGGAGTGAGACCAGATTCGGATGTTCGAACGGACCTTGAACAAGAAGGTCTCGTCTCAAAGGTAGCTTCCATGGTGGAGCCGATGACATATTCACCAGGTCTGCATACCAAGTCCTGCGTGGCCACGCAGGAGCTATCAAGATCACCGATGCCCTCTCCTGATTGATCCTGGCTACCAGCCTGGGGATGAGAGGAAACGGCGGGAATACATAAGCTAGTTTGAAGGTCCAAGGTGCTACTAGTGCATCTACTAGAGTCGCCTTGGGATCCCTGGATCTGGACCCGTAGCAAGGAACCTTGAAGTTCTGACGAGAGGCCATCAGATCCATGTCTGGAATGCCCCACAATTGAGTGATTTGGGCAAAGATTTCCGGATGGAGTTCCCACTCCCCCGGATGAAATGTCTGACGACTCAGAAAATCCGCTTCCCAGTTTTCCACTCCTGGAATGTGGATTGCAGACAAGTGGCAGGAGTGAGACTCCGCCCATTGAATGATTTTGGTCACTTCTTCCATCGCCAGGGAACTCCTTGTTCCCCCCTGATGGTTGATGTACGCAACAGTCGTCATGTTGTCTGATTGAAACCGTATGAACTTGGTCTTTGCTAGCTGAGGCCAAGCCTTGAGAGCATTGAATATCGCTCTCAGTTCCAGAATATTTATCGGGAGAATAGATTCTTCCCGAGACCAAAGACCCTGCGCTTTCAGGGTTCCCCAGACCGCGCCCCAGCCCACCAGACTGGCGTCGGTCGTGACAATGACCCACTCTGGTCTGCGGAAGCTCATCCCCTGTGACAGGTTGTCCAGGGACAGCCACCAACTGAGTGAATCTCTGGTCCTCTGATCTACTTGTATCGTCGGAGACAAGTCTGTATAGTCCCCATTCCACTGACTGAGCATGCACAGTTGTAATGGTCTTAGATGAATTCGCGCAAAAGGAACTATGTCCATTGCTGCTACCATCAAACCTATTACTTCCATGCACTGCGCTATGGAAGGAAGAGGAACAGAATGAAGTATTTGACAAGAGTTTAGAAGTTTTGATTTTCTGGCCTCTGTCAGAAAAATCCTCATTTCTAAGGAGTCTATTATTGTTCCCAAGAAGGGAACCCTTGTTGACGGAGATAGAGAACTTTTTTTTACGTTCACTTTCCACCCGTGAGATCTGAGAAAGGCCAGGACAATGTCCGTGTGAGCCTTTGCTTGTGGAAGGGACGACGCTTGAATCAGAATGTCGTCCAAGTAAGGTACTACTGCAATGCCCCTTGGTCTTAGCACCGCTAGAAGGGACCCTAGTACCTTTGTGAAAATTCTTGGAGCAGTGGCTAATCCGAACGGAAGTGCCACAAACTGGTAATGCTTGTCCAGGAATGCGAACCTTAGGAACCGATGATGTTCCTTGTGGATAGGAATATGTAGATACGCATCCTTTAAATCCACCGTGGTCATGAATTGACCTTCCTGGATGGAAGGAAGAATTGTTCGAATGGTTTCCATTTTGAACGATGGAACCTTGAGAAATTTGTTTAGGATCTTGAGATCTAAGATTGGTCTGAATGTTCCCTCTTTTTTGGGAACTACGAACAGATTGGAGTAGAACCCCATCCCTTGTTCTCCAAATGGAACAGGATGAATCACTCCCATTTTTAACAGGTCTTCTACACAATGTAAGAATGCCTGTTTTTTTATGTGGTCTGAAGACAATTGAGACCTGTGGAACCTCCCCCTTGGGGGAAGCCCCTTGAATTCCAGAAGATAACCTTGGGAGACTATTTCTAGCGCCCAAGGATCCAGAACCTCTCTTGCCCAAGCCTGAGCGAAGAGAGAGAGTCTGCCCCCCACCAGATCCGGTCCCGGATCGGGGGCAAACATCTCATGCTGTCTTGGTAGCAGTGGCAGGTTTCTTGGCCTGCTTTCCTTTGTTCCAGCCTTGCATTGGCCTCCAGGCTGGCTTGGCTTGAGAAGTATTACCCTCTTGCTTAGAGGACGTAGCACTTGGGGCTGGTCCGTTTCTGCGAAAGGGACGAAAATTAGGTTTATTTTTGGCCTTGAAAGACCTATCCTGAGGAAGGGCGTGGCCCTTGCCCCCAGTGATATCAGAAATAATCTCTTTCAAGTCAGGGCCAAACAGCGTTTTCCCCTTGAAAGGAATGTTAAGCAATTTGTTCTTGGAAGACGCATCCGCTGACCAAGATTTTAGCCAAAGCGCTCTGCGCGCCACAATAGCAAAACCAGAATTTTTCGCCGCTAACCTAGCCAATTGCAAAGTGGCGTCTAGGGTGAAAGAATTAGCCAATTTGAGAGCATGTATTCTGTCCATAATCTCCTCATAAGAAGAATTTTTATTGAGCGCCTTTTCTAGTTCATCGAACCAGAAACACGCTGCTGTAGTGACAGGAACAATGCATGAAATTGGTTGTAGAAGGTAACCTTGCTGAACAAACATCTTTTTAAGCAAACCCTCTAATTTTTTATCCATAGGATCTTTGAAAGCACAACTATCTTCTATGGGTATAGTGGTGCGTTTGTTTAGAGTAGAAACCGCCCCCTCTACCTTGGGGACTGTCTGCCATAAGTCCTTTCTGGGGTCGACCATAGGAAACAATTTCTTAAATATGGGGGGAGGGACGAAAGGTATACCGGGCCTTTCCCATTCTTTATTTACAATGTCCGCCACCCGCTTGGGTATAGGAAAAGCTTCGGGGGGCCCCGGGACCTCTAGGAACTTGTCCATTTTACATAATTTCTCTGGAATGACCAAATTCTCACAATCATCCAGAGTAGATAACACCTCCTTAAGCAGAGCGCGGAGATGTTCCAATTTAAATTTAAATGTAATCACATCAGGTTCAGCTTGTTGAGAAATTTTCCCTGAATCTGAAATTTCTCCCTCAGACAAAACCTCCCTGGCCCCCTCAGACTGGTGTAGGGGCACTTCAGAACCAATATCATCAGCGTCCTCATGCTCTTCAGTATTTTCTAAAACAGAGCAGTCGCGCTTTCGCTGATAAGTGGGCATTTTGGCTAAAATGTTTTTGATAGAATTATCCATTACAGCCGTTAATTGTTGCATATTAAGGAGTATTGGCGCACTAGATGTACTAGGGGCCTCCTGTGCGGGCAAGACTGGTGTAGACGAAGGAGGGGATGATGCAGTACCATGCTTACTCCCCTCACTTGAGGAATCATCTTGGGCATCATTTTCTCTAAATTTTGTGTCACATAAATCACATCTATTTAAATGAGAAGGAACCTTGGCTTCCCCACATACAGAACACAGTCTATCTGGTAGTTCAGACATGTTAAACAGGCATAAACTTGATAACAAAGTACAAAAAACGTTTTAAAATAAAACCGTTACTGTCACTTTAAATTTTAAACTGAACACACTTTATTACTGCATATGTGAAAAAGTATGAAGGAATTGTTCAAAATTCACCAAAATTTCACCACAGTGTCTTAAAGCCTTAAAAGTATTGCACACCAAATTTGGAAGCTTTAACCCTTAAAATAACGGAACCGGAGCCGTTTTTATATTTAACCCCTTTACAGTCCCTGGTATCTGCTTTGCTGAGACCCAACCAAGCCCAAAGGGGAATACGATACCAAATGACGCCTTCAGAAAGTCTTTTCTATGTATCAGAGCTCCTCACACATGCATCTGCATGTCATGCTTCCCAAAAACAAGTGCGCAATAGAGGCGCGAAAATGAGACTCTGCCTATGATTAGGGAAAGTCCCTAGAGAATAAGGTGTCCAATACAGTGCCTGCCGGTTATTTTACATAGTTCCCAAGATTAAAATAATTCCTCAAGGCTATGGAGTATAAAATATGCTTACAGTGGCGTCACTAGGGTTGGTGTCACCCGGTGCGGTAAGTCATGGTGTCACCCCCCCCCCCAGAAAGCAGACACACACAAAAACACAGGCAAACACACATACAAACACTCAGACACACTTAAACACATACTCAGATGCACACACAAACACTCGGAAACACACTCAGACAGACACACAAAAACACACACACAAAAACACTGAGACACACACACACAAAAGCACTGAGACACACACACACACAAAAACTCAGACACACACATACAAAATATGTAAACTGCACTGCACTCCCTGGCTCAGCAGAGCATCAAATGAAAGATAAACAGAGCACTCTAAAATAATCACTGAAGAAAAGGTTTAGGCACGCAAACTATGAAAATTCTGCTCTCTGACTCTGTTCCAAGTCTGTCAGTGCACAGCCCTGGGCCGCATGTCACTGAGCAGTGAGCACAGATAGGCAGGCAGGTTTAGGCTAGCAGCGCAACTTTGCAAGCCTCACGGCACACCCACAACATTCATAGTGAAATTGGGCAGGGGAGGAGCAAAGTACAAACAAGCAAAAGCAGCCGGGAAAACTATTTGTTGAAATTGCAGCACTGGCTCAAGGGGCAAAAAAAATTGTGTGTCTACAACTTCCCCAGTCCCACTAATGTTCACAAATGCCAGCCTCTAATAAAATAATCTATGCATCTCAACATTGTATTTCTTTGAATTTCAATAAAATTTAAAAAAAAAAAAAAAAAAAAAAAAAAATTTTTTTTTTTTTTGGTGTCACCCACTGGAGGGTGTCACCCGGGTGCGGCCCGCCCCCCCCGCCCCCCCCTAGTGACGCCACTGTATGCTTATATATAAATCGTTTTAGCCCAGAAAATGTCTACAGTCTTAAAAGCCCTTGTGAAGCCCTTTTTTTCTCTTTATGTAATAAAAATGGCTTACCGGATCCCATAGGGAAAATGACAGCTTCCAGCATTACATCGTCTTGTTAGAAATGTGTCATACCTCAAGCAGCAAAAGTCTGCTCCCTGTTTCCCCCAACTGAAGTTAATTCCTCTCAACAGTCCTGTGTGGAAACAGCCATCGATTTTAGTAACGGTTGCTAAAATCATTTTCCTCTTACAAACAGAAATCTTCATCTCTTTTCTGTTTCAGAGTAAATAGTACATACCAGCACTATTTTAAAATAACAAACTCTTGATTGAATAATAAAAACTACAGTTAAACACCAAAAAACTCTAAGCCATCTCCGTGGAGATGTTGCCTGTACAACGGCAAAGAGAATGACTGGGGAAGGCGGAGCCTAGGAGGGATCATGTGACCAGCTTTGCTGGGCTCTTTGCCATTTCCTGTTGGGGAAGAGAATATCCCACAAGTAAGGATGACGCCGTGGACCGGACACACCTATGTTGGAGAAAAGGGAAAGATCCACAAGACCTGGATGCATATAGACCTATATCCCTATTAAACAACGACTATAAAAACATAATTTATGTAAGAACTTACTTGATAAATTAATTTCTTTTATATTGGCAAGAGTCCATGAGCTAGTGATGTATGGGATATACAATCCTACCAGGAGGGGCAAAGTTTCCCAAACCTCAAAATGCCTATAAATACACCCCTCACCACACCCACAATTCAGTTTAAAGAATAGCCAAGTAGTGGGCTGATAAAATAAGAAGTAGAAAAGCATACAAAAAGAGGAACTGGAAAAATAATTGTGCTTTTATACAAAAATCATAACCACCATAAGAAGGGTGGGCCTCATGGACTCTTGCCAATATGAAAGAAATTAATTTATCAGGTAAGTTCTTACATAAATTATGTTTTATTTCATGTAATTGGCAAGAGTCCATGAGCTAGTGATGTATGGGATAGAAATACCCAAGATGTGGAAGTCCACAGAAGAGTAACTAGAGAGAGGGAGGGATAAAATAACAGCTATTTCCACTGAGAAATTAAATCCACACAATAATTAAAGGACCAGTCAACACAGTAGATTTGAATAATCAACAAATGCAAGATAACAAGACAATGCAACAGCACTTAGTCTGAAATTCAAATGAGTAGTAGATTTTTTCCTGACAATTTTAAAAGTTGTGTGTTTTTCCACTCCCCCTGTACCATGTGACTGCCATCAGCCAAACACAAATGCATACACATACCATGTGACAGCCATCAGCCATTCACAAATGCATAGACACTTATTCTTGCACATGCTCAGTAGGAGCTGGTGACTCAAAAAGTTTAAATATAAAAAGACTGTGCACATTTTGTTAATGAAAGTAAATTTTAAAGCTGTTTAAAATTGCATGTTCTATCTGAATAATGAAAGTTTATTTTTGATTGAGTGTCCCTTTAAGTTATTCTCAAAAAACTTAAATCAAAAGCAGTAGAATCAAACTGAAACAGCTGCCTGAAGATCTTTTTCTACCAAAGACTGCTTCAGAAAAAGCAAATACATCAAAATGGTAAAAACAATAAAAGTATGCAAAGACCACCAAATTACTGATTTGCAAATTTGATCAACCGAAGCTTCATTCTGAAAGCGACTGAACTTGGTAGAATAAGCTATAAATCTCTGAGGCAGAGCCTGCCCTGCCTTGACATAAGCCTTGAAAAACAAAAGCTTTGATCAGGATGCCAAAGAAATGTCAGAGGCTTCCTAACCTTTTCTGGAACCAAAAAAAAACAAATAGACTAGAAGTCTTGCGGAATCCTAGTAACCTCGATATAGATGTAAAGAACTCTCAAATAATTATTTAGGATTAGGACACAAAGAAGGAACAACAATTTCTCTACTAATGTTGTTCAAATTCACAACCTTAGGAAAAAAGAAGTCCACAAAACAACTTATCTAGATGGAAAAAAAAAACAGTTAAGAAGACACACAAGAGAGCTGATAAATCAGAAACTCTTGTAGCAGAAGAGATAGTGAAAAGAAACACTTTCCAAGAAAGTAGATAATCTTCAAAGAAAATATAGGCTCAAAAGAAAAGAGCCTGCAAAATATTTAAACCAAATAAGACTCCAAAAAGGAGAAATTAATAAATGAACAGGCTTGATACCAACCAAAGCCTGAACAAAACAGTGAATATCAGGAAGTTTAAACAAGCTTTCTAGAAAATAAAACAGAAAGAACAGAGATTTGTCCCTTCAAAAAATTTGCATTCAAACTTATCCAAACCATCCTGAAAAACTGTAAAATCCTAGGAATTCTAAAAGAATGCCAAGAGAATTTATGAGAACACTATAAAATATAGGTTTTCCAAACCTGATAATACATGTTCCTTGACACAGGCTTATAAGCCTGCAACATAGCGATAAAAACGGAGTCAGAGAAACCTCTATGACTAAACACTAATCAATTTCCATACCCACAAATTAGTAATTTGAGATCCCGATGGAAAAATAGCCCCTAAAACAAGAGGGCTGGCCAAAGAGAAAGCGGCCAAGGATGGCAACTGGACATCCGAACAAGATCCACATACCAAACCTGTGAAGCCATGCTGATGCTATCAGAAACACATGACACTGTTCCAATATGATCTTGGAAATCACCTTTGAAAGAAAAAAACTAAATTTATGCTTACCTGATAAATTACTTTCTTTTACGATATGACGAGTCCACGGATTTCATCCTTACTTGTGGGATATTAACCTCCTGCTTACAGGAAGTGGCAAAGAGCACCACAGCAGAGCTGTATATATAGCCCCTCCCCTTCCCCTCCACCCTCAGTCATTCGGCCGAAGGTATAGGAAGAGAAAAAGGAAAGGCTAATAGGTGCAGAGGTGACTGAAGTTTTCAAAAAATAAAATAAATCTGTCTTAAAATAACAGGGTGGGCCGTGGACTCGTCATATCGTAAAAGAAAGTAATTTATCAGGTAAGCATAAATTTAGTTTTTACAAAGATATGACGAGTCCACGGATTTCATCCTTACTTGTGGGAAACCAATACCAAAGCAATAGGACACGGATGAAAAGGAGGGACAAGACAGGAACCTAAACAGAAGGCACCACTGCTTGAAGAACCTTTCTCCCAAAGATAGCCTCAGAAGAAGCAAAAGTATCAAATTTGGAAAATTTGGAAAAAGTGTGAAGGGACGACCAAGTCGCAGCCTTACAAATCTGTTCAACAGATGCATCATTTTTAAAGGCCCATGTGGAAGCCACAGCCCTAGTATAATGAGCTGTAATTCTTTCAGGAGGCTGCTGTCCAGCAGTCTCATATGCCAGACGAATTATACTTCTCAGCAAAAAAGAAAGAGAGGTAGCCATAGCTTTCTGACCCCTACGCTTTCCAGAATAAATAATGAATAATGAAGATGATTGACGGAAATCCTTAGTTGCCTGTAAGGAAAACTTTAAGGCACAAACCACATCCAAATTATGCAACATACGCTCCTTCTTAAAAGAATTTCCTGATTAATATTCTTATTTGAAACAACCTTAGGAAGGAATGATAGCCTGAAGAAACAGCCCTGTGGTGGCTGAGAAACGCGTCGCTTGTTTTTAATAAAGTATTTTAAATATACACTTGCTACTATCCATTTTTTGCTCTTGCTGGGGGCATGTACACTCTCCAGTTTATTTTTTCTCATTTGGGACATTTGTTATCCTGCCTTTGGGATTCTACAGTCCACTGGGCGGCTGAGAGGTCCCAGTACTGCTGATATTGCACCTGGAGGTGCTTTGCTTCCTGTAAGTACAACTTTATAGTCTTCTGTCTCCTTGGTTCAAATGCTACTGGGCTATGTTTGTGCCTTCTTCTTGTCCCTCCAGGCTTTAACTAAACAGGCCCTCTCAAGGATGTTCTGGATCTTAAGTTGAGCTGGCGGCTATCAGTGAGCTGGACCACTGCTTAAGTTCCAGTCAGCCACAATAGCACAATTTGGGTGCGCCTCATTTGTGAGTATATTTTATCTTGTTGGTTCTGTGTTTATGTGCCTTGACGTTACTAGACCACGTTTGGCGCCTCTGTTCCTTTCTTCCCTTAAACCTTAGGAAGGAATCCAGGTTTGGTACATAACACCACCTTATCAGAATGAAAAATGAGATAAGGAGAATCACACTGTAGCACTGAAAGCTCAGAAATTCTTCGAGCAGAAGAAATAGCAACCAAAAACAGAACTTTCCAAGGTAACAATTTAATATCTATGGAATGCATGGGTTCAAATGGAACCCCTTGAAAAAATCAAAGAACTAAATTCAAACTCCAGGGAGGAGTAATGAGTCTAAATACAGGCTTAATTCTAGATAGAGCCTGACAAAAAGACTAAACATCTGGCAAATTTGCCAAACGTTTGTGAAACAGAATAGACAAAGCTGAAATTTGTCCCTTATAGGAACTTGCAAATAACCCTTTCTCCAATCCTTCTTGGAGAAAAACCAGAATCCTAGGAATCCTAACTTTACTTCATGAGTAACCCTTGGATTCACACCAATAAAGATATTTACGCCATATCTTATGAAAGATTTTGCTAGAGACAAGCTTTCTAGCCGGTATCAAAGTATTGATGACCGAATCAGAGAATCCTCGCATTGATAAAATCAAACTTTCAATCTCCATGCAGTCAGCTGCAGAGAAATTAGATTTGGATGTCTGGAAAGGACCTTGAATGAGAAGGTCCTGCCTCAATGGAAGTTTCACGGTAGCAGAGAGGACATGTCCTACTAGATCCGCATACCAAGTCCTGCGTGGCCACGCAGGCGCTATTAGGATCACTGAAGCTCTCTCCTGTTTGATTCGAGCAATCACTCATGGGAAGAGAGGAAACGGTGGAAACACAAAAACTAGGCTGAACAACCAAGGCACTACCAAGGCCTCTATCAGTTTGGCCTGAGGATCCCTTGACCGGGATCCATATCTTGGACACTTGGCATTCTATTGAGATGCCATCAGATCCAATTCTGGTCTGCCCCATCTAAAAATAAATGAGGCAAATACCCCCAGGTGAAGTTCTCACTCCCCCGGATGAAAAGTCTGTCGACTTAGAAAATCAGCTTCCCAGTTCTCTACTCCTGGGATGTAGATCACTGACAGATGACAAGAGTGGGCCTCTGCCTAATGGATTATCTTGGATACTTCTATCATCGCTAAGGAACTCCCTGTTCCCCCCTGATGGATTGATAAATGCCACAGTCGTGATATTGTCCGAATATTAGCCGAAGCCAACTGAGGCTATGCCTAAAGCGCATTGAATATTGCTCACAGTTCCAATATTAATTGGAAGTAGAGACTCCGAGTCCAAACACCCTGAATCTTCAGGGAATTCCAGACTGCACCCCAGCCCAAAAAGCTGGCGTCCGTTATCAGTATTACCCACGAAGGTCTGCGGAAACAAGTCCCCTGGGACAGATGATCCAGTGACAACCACAAAAGAAGAGAGTTTCTGGTCTCTTGATCCAGATTTATCTGAGGAGATAAATCCGCATAATCCCGATTCCACTGTCCGAGCATGCACAGTTGCAGTGGTCTGAGATGAAAGCGTGCAAATGGAACAATGTCCATTGCCGTTACCATTAATCCAATTACCTCCATACACTGAGTCACTGATGGCCAAGAAATGGACTGAAGTGCTTGGCAAATATATAGAATCTTTGATTTTCTGACCTCTTTCAGAAATATTTTCATAGCTACTAAGTCTATCAGAGTTCCCAAGAAAGGAACCCTTGTCTGTTGAACTATTGAACTTTCTCTATGTTCACTTTCCAACCGTGAGTTCTCAGAAAAGACAACACTGTGTCCATGTGAGATCTTGTCAGTGAAAACGTGGACGCCTGGATTAGAATATCGTCCAGAAAAGGTGCCACTGCTAAACCTCGCGGTCTGAGAACTGCCAGAAGAGACCCTAGAACCTTTGTGAAGATTCTGGGTGCTGTGGCCAACCCGAAGGGAAGATCCACAAACTGATAATGTTTGTCTAGAAAAGCAAACCTTAGAAACTGATGATGATCCTTGTGGATAGGAATATGAAAGCATCCTTCAAGTCCACAGTAGTCATATATTGACCCTCCTGGATCATTGGTAAGATTGTTCGTATAGTCTCCATCTTGAACAATGGGACTCTGAGAAACCTGTTTAGACACTTGAGATCTAAAATGGGTCTGAAAGTTCCCTCTTTTCTGGGAATCACAAAAAGATTTGAGTAAAACCCCTGTCCCTGTTCCAATTTTGGAACAGGACAAATTACTCCCATGGTAGAGAGGTCTTCTACACAGCGTAAGAACACATCTTTTTATCTAGTCTACAGACAATCTTGAAAACCAAATGATACCCGTGAGTCACTATTTCTAGTGCCCAGGGATCCTGAACATCTCTCGCCCAAGTCTAGGCAAAGAAAGAAAGTCTACCCCCTACTAGATACGGGCCTGGATCAGGGGCCACCGCTTCGTGCTGTTTTAGTAGCAGCCGTGGGCTTTTTGGATTGTTTACCTTATTCCAGTTCTGGTTGAAAATTCCCTTCCTGCTTTGTGGAAAAAGAGGAAGTTGAGAGTCCTCCTTTAAAATTCCGAAAGGAACAAAAAATTGTTTTGTATACCCCTCATCTTAACAGACTTATCCAGAGATAAGGCATGGCCTTTACCTCCTGAAATGTCAGAAATTATTTCAATTCAGGCCCAAAAAGGGTCTTACCTTTAAAAGGAATAGCCAAAAGCTAAGTCAGCAGACCAAGATTTGAGCCACAGCACATTACGTGCTAAGACAGCAAAGCCTGCATTCTTCTCCGCTAATTTAGTCATTTGAAAAGCGGCATCAGTAATAAAATAATTAAACTAGCTTGAGAGCCTTAATTCTATCCAAAATGTAATCTAATGGGGTCTCAACCTTGAGAGACTCCTCTAGAGCCTCAAACCAAAAAGCCGCTGCAGTAGTTACTAGAACAATGCAAGCCATCCATTGAAAAAGAAAACCCCTGATTAATAAATAATTTCTTTAGTAGACCCTCTAATTTTTTTATCCATAGGGTCCTTGAAAGCACAACTGTCCTTAATAGATATAGTTGTACGCTTAGCTAGGGTAGATATAGCTCCCTCTACCTTAGGGACCGTTTGATAAGTCCCGAATGGTGTCTGGTATGGGAAACAAAAAGTAGGAGGGGGAGAAACGGTATACCTGGTCTATCCCATTCCTTTTTTATAATTTCCGAAATTCTCTTAGGAACCGGAAAAACATCAGTGTAAGTAGGTACTTCTAGACATATATCCATCTTACACAATTTCTCTGGACTACAATAGGGTCACAATCATCCACAGTCGCTAAAACCTCCCTAAGCAACAGGCGGAGGTGTACAGGCTTAAATTTAAATGACATAGCATCCGAATCTGTCTGAGGGAAAACATTCCCTGAATCAGAAATTTCACCCTCAGACAGTAATTCCCTGATCCCCAACTCAGAGCACTGTGAGGGAACATCGGAAATAGCTAATAAAGCATCAGAGAATTCAGTATTTACATTAATACTTGACCTACTGCGTTTACCCTGCAACACTGGTAATTTAGACAATACCTCTGTAAGGGTAGTTGACATAACTGCAGCCATCTCTTGCAGAGTAAAGGAATTAGACGCTCTAGAAGTACTAGGCGTCGCTTGTGTAGGCGTTAAAGGTTGTGACACTTGGGGAGAATTGGATGGCATATCCTGATTCTCTTCAGACTGAGAATCATCCTTAGGCACACTTACTTTATTTAAAATATGCTTTTTACATTGTAAAGCCCTTTCAGTACAAAAGTTACACAATGTTAGAGGGGGTTGCACAATAGCTTCTAAACACATAGAACAATGAGAAACCTCAATGTCAGACATGTTGAACAGACTAGTAATACCACATTAGAAAAAACGTGTACTGTGCCTTCAAGAAAAGAAAAAGTGAACATGTTTTCCAAAATGCACAAAAAACGTTAAATTATTCCTAAATTTGACTTAATATCGTTGGTTAATCCAAAAAATACTGCACCCAGAAGAAAGGGCAGAAATAAGGCTTTAGAAGTACTTATATCAACATGTAGTCAAAAACAAAATTTATGCTTACCTGATAAATTTCTTTCTCTTGTGGTGTATCCAGTCCACGGGTTCATCCATTACTTGTGGGATATTCTCCTTCCCAACAGGAAGTTGCAAAGAGGACACCCACAGCAGAGCTGTCTATATAGCTCCTCCCCTAAGCCCCACCTCCAGTCATTTGACCGAAGGCAAGTAAGAAAAAGGAGAAACTATAGGGTGCAGTGGTGACTGTAGTTTTAAAAAATAAAAACACCTGACTTAAAGTGACAGGGCGGGCCGTGGACTGGATACACCACAAGAGAAAGAAATTTATCAGGTAAGCATAAATTTTGTTTTCTCTTGTAAGGTGTATCCAGTCCACGGGTTCATCCATTACTTGTCGGATACCAATACCAAAGCTTTAGGACATGGATGAAGGGAGGGACAAGGCAGGAACTTAAACAGAAGGCACCACCTGTAAGACCTTTCTCCCAAAAATAGCCTCTGAGGAAGCAAAAGTATCAAATTTGTAGAATTTAGAAAAAGTATGAAGCGAAGACCAAGTTGCCGCCTTGCAAATCTGTTCAACAGAAGCCTCATTTTTAAAAGCCCATGTGGAAGCTACCGCTCTAGTAGAGTGAGCTGTAATCCTTTCAGGAGGCTGCTGGCCAGCAGTCTCATAAGTTAAACGGATTAAGCTTCTCAGCCAAAAAGAAAGAGAAGTTGCCGAAGCCTTGTGGCCTCTCCTCTTTCCAGAGTAGACAACAAACAAGGCAGATGTTTGACGAAAATCCTTAGTTGCTTGTAAGTAGAACTTTAAAGCACGAACCACATCCAGATTGTGCAACAACCGTTCCTTCTTGGAAGAAGGATTCGGACACAGAGAAGGAACAACAATTTCTTGATTGATATTTCTATTGGAAACAACCTAAGGAAGAAAACCTGGCTTGGTACGTAACACTACCTTATCCGCATGGAAAATCAGATAGGGTGAATCACACTGCAGAGCAGATAACTCTGAAACTCTTCGGGCTGAAGAGATAGCAACTAGAAACAAAACTTTCCAAGATAAAAGTTTAATATCCAATGAATGCATAGGTTCAAACAGTACCCCTTGAAGAACTAAATTTAAACTCCATGGCGGAGCAACTGGTTTAAATACCGGCTTGATTCTGACTAAAGCCTGACAAAACGCCCGAACGTCTGGAACATCTGCCAGACGCTTGTGAAAGAGAATAGACAGAGCAGATATCTGTCCTTTTAAAGAACTAGCTGATAATACCTTTTCCAATACTTCTTGGAGAAAAGATAGAATCCTAGGAATCTTGACCCTACTCCATGAGAAACCCTTGGAATTACAGCAATGAAGATATTTACACCATATCTTGTGATAGATCTTCCTGGTGACAGGCTTCCTAGCCTGGATCAAGGTATCAATAACAGAATGGCTGAGGCGGAAAGTAGGATTTCTGACATGGAAGACCTAATTAATAAACAAGACTCTATGTTAGTCAAACAACAATCTAAAATTAAAAGTATTGAATTGCGCCTAGAAGAGCAAGAAGATCGCTCTAGACGCAACAATATTAGAATATTAGGAATTCCTGAAACGGCAGAATACAATAATTTGATTGAGTTCACTTCTTTAACATTACCTCAAGCTTTAGGGTTCCCCCCACAATCTTTACCTTTATCTATAGAGAGAGCCCATAGATTAGGATCTAGGAGATACTCTGAGAATGGTATAAGTAGAGATAGGGTATGTATATTTAAACTTTTGAGGTTTCAAGATAAAGTTGAAATGTTGAGATTATATAGGAAATTTGAAACATTCAGTATTCATGATAAGAAGATACTCCTATTTCAAGACTTCTCTTATGAGACAGTACAAAAAAGAAAAGTTATGTCTCCCCTTTGTACAGTAATGATTAAAAAAGGAATGAATGCACAATTGATGTATCCTGCTAAGATCATAGTAGATGATAATGGTGTTAAGAAAGTATTTTCTGAAGCTGCTAAAGCTAGAGAATATATCAATTCCAAAGAGGGATAAATGAAACTAGTCAGGAAGCAGCTTGTTAACCTGGATAGATACATGTTTATAATGAAATGGGAGTGTTTTCGCTACTGTGGTTATTTTTTTTTAGTATTTACCCCTGCCTTTTCTCTTTTTTTTTTCTCTCTCTCTCTCTTGTCTTCTTTTTCTTTCCTCTTTTTCCCTGCTCTTCCTCTTTCCCCGCCCTGCTCTCCTCCTTCGGTTTTTATACAAATCAGACCCGGAAATAGGTATGTAATGAGGGATTACTTTTTGGCCCAGGGTCTAAACGAGGTATGGATTACCTCCTTTTTATATTAAAGGTCTAAAGATATGATTAAAATTTTATCTATTTGGTTTATATGACTAATACTATAGGGAGTTTTAAGATTCTTTCGTGGAATGTGGGTGGTATAATTAATCCTGTTAAACGGAAACTTATAATTAAAAAATTAGTATCTCAAAATCCAAGTATCGTATTCTTACAAGAAACCCATTTAAGAAGTTCTGAGATCCCCAAGTTGCGTGTCAGATGGGTTGGGGAAGTGATTGCAACTCCATGTACAGCTAGGAAATCTGGAGTAGCTTTAATGTTAAGTAAAAATGTAACATATCAAATAATTCAGAGTGAATTAGATTTAGAGGCAAGATTTATGATAATACAAATATTAATTAATGGTATTAAATTGGTTTTATGTAATATCTATGCACCAAATACTTTTTCTAAAGTATTTTGGGAAAAATTGAAGGCTAAACTCTTGCCATTTGCAGCAGATAAAATGATAATAGGAGGGGACTTTAATCTTTCACTTTGCCCCGCGATTGACAGATTTTCAAAAAACAACTTGTCGGTGTACAATAAACAAGCTAAGTATATGGGAAAGTTTTGTCACCAGTTAAAACTAATTGATATTTGGAGACTCTATAACCCCGATCATCGTATATTCACATGTGAATCTAAAACATTTAAGACATTTTCCAGGATTGATTTTATTTTAGTTACTGAATCTCTATCTCTGCATAAAATGGAGGCTGAAATAGGTGAGATTGTTGTTTCAGACCATGCGATTGTCTCATTGTCATTTCATTCGGGTATAAACTTAGCAAAAGGTAATTTTAACTTTGTCTTTCCGCGATTTATGTATAAAAATACGAAATTTACTCTATGGTTAAAACAGAAATGGAAAGACTACTGCACAAATAATATTTCTTAGCTTCATAATATTGAAATTTTCTGGGAAGCCTCTAAGGCCTTTTTAAGGGGCGAAATAAAGGCTTACATGTGTAAAATGAAAAGGAAAGAGTGTAAGAGAGAAGTGCAATTGGCTAAACAAGTTAGAAATAGTTATAAGAACTATATTATGGACCCATCTAGCACACACTGGGAGAGGTATTCCCGGGACAGGTCGGAAAGGGAGATATTTTTTAAACAGAAATCGCTACAGGAAGAGACTAAATTAAATCTACACTATAAAGGTTATTATGGATGTTCCGCTAAACATCTCGCAAATTTAGTTCGATATCGGAAAAAAACCCCTATATTTTAGCAATTAAAGATCAGGATAATAGATATACTGAATTAACTGATATTAGTAAGATCTTTTTTACATATTATCAGAATATATATTCATCGACCAGTAATCATAGTCAGAATCAAGAGAAGTTCTGGACCCAAATAAAACTTCCGCAAGTGGCAGACAAACTACTTGATAATCTGAACGCTCCCATCTCATTAAAGGAGATAGAAGAGGCAATCTATAAAGTCAAGTTGAATAAAGCAGCCGGTCCAGATTTTCTTCCTGCGGAATACTATAAAATACTGGTAGAAGAAGTTAAACCGGTTCTGGAAAAGTTGTATAACAGTTATTTTATGTATAACAGTCCATTTTCAAATTACTTTTCAGCTGCTTATATTTCTTTAATTCCCAAAAAAGATAAAGATTTAGAAGATCCGGCCTCATATAGACCAATATCGGTACTTAATGTAGATTATAAGATATTGACATCCATTTTAGCATTAAGATTAATGACTTGTCTTGATAAAATTATTCATCAGGATCAGACTGGTTTCTTGGTCTCAAGAAATCCTGCGAAAAATATGCAGAAAATTACTACTCTAATAGATTATATTTGGAACTTAAATAAGGACATTAATAAATATTTTAAACAGGATATTGCATTATTAACATTGGACGCGGTCAAAGCATTTGACTCTATAGAATGGGAGTATTTATTTCAAACTCTTGAAAGGTTTGGGTTAAAAAATCAATTTGTGCAATTTGTTCATAATCTATATCAGTCTCCTATCTCTTTTATCTTGATTAATGATAATTTAACACCCGGAATAAGGTTACAGAAGGGTACCAGGCAAGTTTGCCCACTATCTCCCCTTCTTTTCAACCTGGCTCTGGAATCTCTCGCCATATGGCTAAGGGAAGTGTTAGAAGGGATTAATATTGGTAAAAATTCTATCAAGACACTTTTGTATGCTGATGATCTGTTATTGTGTCTATATAACACACATATTGGATTCTTTTAGTTCATTTTCTGGATACAAAGTGAATTATAATAAAAGTGAATTAATGTGGATTCATAAAACTAATAGTAGGTTAACCAATGCTGTGTTCAAGGAAGTTGAAATACTAAGATACTTAGGGATCTTTTTACACAAAAATCCAGGAAAATGGTATGGACTTAACTTTTTCCCGGTATTACAGAAAATCCAATCAGATTTGAAGGCGTGGGAAGCATTCCCTTTATCAATATCTGCTAAGGTCAGTCTTATTAAGACAATTATCTTCCCGCGGCTGCTCTTTCCTTTTCAGAATCTCCCTCTAATATTGACGAAAACTGATCTACAGAAACTCTATTCAAACTTTTCCCATTTTATTTGGCACGGTAAGAAAAAATCGCGAATTGCGCTTGAAAAATTAATGCAAACACGTGAATGTGCCGGTCTAGCATTACCTAATATAAAGTTTTATAATTTAGCTGCCCTGGGGAAAATCGTGCTAGATTGGCTGGCTGAAACAAATTGGTTTTCGTCATCGGAAATTGAAAGTTTTATGGTTTCCCCCTTGTCTCTCAAAGCATTATTGCATATTCAGATTCAAAGGATTCCTAGTAATATCAAGAGTTTAATTTCAGTTAAAAACATAATTCTTGCTTGGCAGGGTTTGTGTATTTTAACTGGCGTAAATTATTCTTTTTCGCAGTATTTACCCATACTGGGCAACCCAGAGTTTTCTCCTGGTATTAATCAGAAGGTATATAGAAGCTGGGCTATTAAGGATCTTACCGCAGTTTACCAACTGTTTAAAGATGAGAGGCAAACAATAACGTTTGACAATTTAAGGAGGAAATTTGATCTACCAAGTAACAACTTATATGCGTACCTCCAAATTGATCATTTTATAAAATCTAAGAAGTGGAAGGGCAGTGAGATGGTCGCATGGTCTGTGTTAAAATCTTGTATCAATATATCTAAAGTCAAAGCATCCTCAATCTCACTCTTATATAGTATTATGCTGGCCAAACAAAGTGACTCTCTCTTGGAAAATCTGAATTTAAAATGGAGACTAGTGACCTCAGAGGCTGATCAAGGAAAAATTAGAGACAGTTGTAAAACTGTTAATAAGGCTAGAATACGAATGAGCTGGAAAGAAGGTCATATGAAATTAATTAATAATTATTATTTCACACCGTTGAAACTGTCTAAAATATTTCTGCGGCAAAATTTCCTTTGTCCACGTTGTCTTTATATTAATGCAGATATTTCACATATGTTTGTATTCTGTCCTAAGATTGATCAGTTCTGGAAAAAGGTTGCTTTTTGGTTTAATAACTTATATAAAACTAATTTGTATCTAGATATAGATAGTATATTTTTTCTTGATCATACTAGTCCGGAGGCATGCTTACAGAGAAAAAGTTTAAATGTAATCATTCTCCTTGTTAGACAACTTATCTTAAAGAACTGGAAAGCCAAAAAAATGGCGGATTTCTCAGTATTTATTAAAGAGGTACAAATGCAAATAATCTTTGAATCTTTCCATCTGAAAGAAGCAAGTGAAAGGGAAGTTAGGAAATTCTTATTCAGATGGTTACCAATAATTAAGACATATTCGGTTGAAGTTCAAAAGTCTATCCTATATCCCTTTTTAAGTTCAGACAGTTATAGTGATCTAGTATTATCAGGTGATTTTCCGGCAGAATGGATTAGGAACTATAGAGATATATAACAAGCATAATAGGGTAGGGTAGATAACTCACGTCAGCTTCCCCTTAACCAATATGGAGCACCATCCCCTCACTTTGTTTGTTTTTCTTATAACAATTCTAGAGAGGTACACCATATTGATATTTACCTATCCAAGTGTTGAACAAAGTGATATACACTCACTAGTCTTACACCATGTAGGGGTACATTAAACTAACATCAAATCAGCAAAGAGTACCACTTCCCTCTAGCTTATTTATAAGGAGGCAGGGAGAAAAATATAAGTTTAAATACATTCCAACATAGGGGATTATAGCATGTATAGTATAGTATGTTATTAATGATTTTAACTAATGGACATTACATACAACCAGCTGGGGACCTAGAAAGGATCATTAAAAGCCCCACTGTGTCTAGATAGAGCACAAGCTCAGACCAAGGGGTTTAAATCTAATTGAAGTTAACTAAAAATTGTCTTGTTACTTCACTCCAACACACCCTGTCTAGGTGTACAAACATATTGATCCTGGTTCATCCTGGCTTTTACCCAGTATCTAGCTAGCACACAAAAAATGTCCCCACTTTCTGTAACCAGTATCAGTACCGCAATGGCTGAATTGTATGTATACATATATGTGTGTAGAATATCATGTATTATTAAGTACAAAGCATGTAGATATTTGTTTGTTATAAATTCTGTTCCATCAGTCTCTTGCGGAACGGGGTCAATGTTATTAACTAGGGAGTGACCATTACTCTATCTATTTTAGAAAATAACATGCATCACAAGAGTTAATGATCTGAATGATCTTGATTGGCCGCTCACATCCTTATATTGATCCCGACCGCCAGAGACTGACATCTCTGATGAAGCGCATGTGCTCATGCGCGAAACGCGTTAGATGGAGCTCACCTAACTTGTTGTAAGCCTGCATTGCAATAAACTCCATTACTGACCCCAGGACTCAGTTTCCTTTTTCCTCATTTCATATGCATTGGGCGGTAGGAGGACCCGCCGTACGCTGAGTCCCATTACGAAGCTGCACATTGTACCACGCAAGACCCTTCAGGAGTACTCACTTTTCCGCTTGGCTGCAGTCACTACAGAGACGCATCGATCTTCACCTTACGGGGACCCGTAGAGCCGCAAAAGACCAGAGCAACACGCTCACCACCAATGAGAGAAGAGTCGCTTGCAAGTGAGGTCATCGCGAACCGACACGCACAGACGCCCAGCACCAGCAGGCAATCGAACACTCACCTACGGAGAACAGAAGACCTTGGGATTACACAGGAGGATCTACTCCGGATCGCAGGTACATTCTGTTTTCTCCTATTCTCAGACCACAGCACTTAAGAAATTCGGCTCCAGCATCGGGTTACCCCAAAGCACATCCATTTCTACTAGCACCCACAGAGCGGCCTAGGACAGAGACTGTCATTAGTGAGTACTCCCGGAAAACTAGCATACACACCAGCATCTTATATAATGCTGCTTTGATGTCAGTGGACAGTATCACCTTTTGACATCGTATTCACTAACTTTTTAAATCAATTGGGACATTGAACTGATACTCATAGTGAATCATAGGACACGCATATGGACTGGTTTTTTGCATTTATCTTTAGTAAACTAGGACCGCCATACCGGCCCATTACTACGATTTGTCCTAAATATATACCAAGAGGAAACATCCCCATTTGGCAGCATTGATTACATTTGATTTGAACTTTCATTAGTCTTGAGCTTTGTTACAAACCTATAAAGCACAGTGGTGAATTATACATCTATCAATCACTAGAGCTGGTGGCTTAAATATCTTTATAAGAGATCCACTATTAAATTAATCCACTTAAGTCTTATACCAATGAGGATTGAACTTTGCCAACCTGCTCATCCAGTGACACACCACTGTCATACTTGGGACTCGTCCTAAGTATATGCATTGCTTGTCTGTTATTATACAAATTGCTAATACTCATATTTATTACACAGTGTTTGTTTGTTATTATACAAATTGCTAATACACATATTTATCACACAGTGCTTGTTTGTTACCATACAAATTGTTAATACTCATACTTAGTACACAGTGCAAACTTCCTGTTAGGAACCTTATTTTATGATCCCTGCTATAGGATCTTAAGCCTCCTTAGCTTCCTAACATATTTGTCAGGCTTACCCTTGAACACACAGTTCCTGACTTATACACTGGTATAACAACATATTGAGACACATTAGCTTACCATTATGGCAGAAAGCAACACTCTCATTGGAGTAGTAGACATAGATAGGAGAAAAACCATAATGAGTAAAGCATTAAAAGGTGACTCCGCTAGAACAGAAGAACCATTGGAGAAGGACCTAACTCATATCTTCTCTGACTTGGAGAGCAAAAAATACAAAGAAAGTAACCTTTGGTGGGACATCGAGTTCTTAGAACTCTACATTAATGAAAGAAAAGTCCCTAGGGGACTTAGGATGAAAAAATACCCTTCCTTTGCACGACACAACCTAAGCTTCATGGAGGAATGGAATGATAACCTGACCAACTGCTCCATCATCCTGATGAAGCAGTTGCTCAGACACAAAAAAGAGGAGAGGGACACCTTACTAACACAAATAGAAGAGATCATAGAATCCCTCAAACCATTTGAACAGACAAAGAAATATACTGACTACAAAACACAACTAGACTCTACCATGCTACAATTAGATTCCACACTTTCAGCAAGAAAAGTTAGTAAATATCAAAGAGATGTAAAGGATTACGAACTAAACATAGTGTATTCTTGGCAACAAGACAAACCCCATAGGCAAATAAACCACTCTCAACACAATAATACGAATAAGATCAAAAATAAAAGGAAGGGCAACTTTCATCACACACCGAAAGCTAAACGGGTCACTTTCTCAAGCATTGACACAGACAACACAGAGGGTTCACAAACTGCAGAAGACACAGCAGAGCACACCTCTAATGATGAAGTAACTCACCCCAACACTTCTGATGACAGGATAAAATTATCAACCTTAGTTCAAACACCAATCACTAGCAGTACACCAAAAAAGGACCTACCACTACGTTATCCAAGCAGGATAAAAAAGACCACACAGAAGAAGTAGGCTCTGTGATTAATTTATCTGACATCACACTCACTCAGTCACAAATTAGCCTATTAAATAAAGGACTATCCTTTGCACCCTCCACCAATTTTGATTTGTTTTCCACTATTTTGGACGTAAATGCCCTGGTGAGAAAAATCACTTTATACAAACACTTCTCACAAATCACTTACACAGATCAAGAACAAGAGAATAACTCACCCCCAGTAGACTCAACACAAAACACTTTTGATTCCATAGGCCTACAATTTAGAGACCTATGTGATCTACACACACTAACTTCACTCCAAGCCATAACACTCAGAGAGGCTAGCACCTACAATACAGCCTCCACACCTAAATTTTCACCACACACTAAATCTTACTTTTACCCTGTTCATAGCAGGAGTGAAGCGATAGAGATGTTCCAAAATCTTGTAGAGTCTGAACTCATAAGTTTACACTCTGCCTTAGAGAACACCACTAGCACCACCACTATTTTTACAAGAAAACAGAATCTGTCTATTAATGAGCAATTTGCACTCAAATCATTTAGCACTAATAAGGACATAGTGATCACCCCAGCGGATAAAGGGGGGGCTGTAGTAGTCCTTAACACTGAAGACTACAAAAGAGAAGTATACAGACAACTCAATGACAGTGAGACATATCAAAAATTGACTTATAACCCAACCCACAAATTCAAATTAGAACTCCGCACCCTGTTAGATTCAGCTGTGGAAGATGGATTCTTATCCCAAGAAATAGCCACCCATTGTCTAGTAGAACATCCCACTATCCCCACCTTTCGCACAGTACCAAAAATACATAAAACTCTTGTCAATACACCAGGCAGACCGATAGTAGCCAGCAGAGGCTCACTGTGTGAGAGAGTGGGGAACTGGCTAGATAATGTGTTACAACCTTTAGTCAAGTCCTTACCTGGGTACATACGTGACAGCACACATTTGATACAACAAATTCAAGCAATTACTTGGCTTGACAACTACACTTGGCTATCCATAGACGTCTCAGCCCTTTACTCTAGCATCCCCCATGAGGAAGGCCTTAAGGCTCTAACACATATGCTGAGAAGACACACTAATTACTCAGAGGAATTCATTACTTTTCTTGAGGAACTTACCAGATTTCTCCTCACACACAATTACTTTGTCTTCGAGGGCCACTACTACCTCCAGAAATGTGGCACTGCCATGGGGGCCAAGTTTGCCCCCTCATATGCAAATTTGTATATGGGGTATTTTGAACATCTTTACCTTTTTGGGGGTAGGCTGGCCCTCGAGGACAAAGTAGTCATATATGGCAGATTTATAGACGACCTAATTATAATTTACAAGAAAAATACAGAACTTACAATTCAGGAAATCATTGACTACTTCAATAACAACACACTCAATTTAACATTCACGTATCAAACTAACGATAAAACCATTGATTTTCTGGATCTTACATTAGAACACAATAGACAAGGAGACATTATGACTAGCACCTTTAGGAAACCTCTTTCAAGAAACACGATACTAAGAGCAGACTCCTGCCATGCCCCCCACACACAAAGAGGCATCCCTAAGGGTCAGTATCTTAGGCTGCGAAGAAACTGTAGTTCTCTACAGTTATATATCAAACAAGCTGAAGAACTCACCAATCGACTAATAGCTAGAGGATACAAGAGAAGTCTTCTTTTGAAAGTCAAAACCCAAGTAATGAGAATGGACAGGACATCACTATTAAACAGCAAACCAGTAAAGAGTTCAACTAACAGTATAAACAAGGACACAATTAGACCAACTACCTTAGAACACATAAGCTTCGTAACCAGTTATAGTAATCAATTCCACACAATCAAAAGCATCATTAAGAAATACCTACCAGTTCTCAATGGTGACATTACCTTAAGGGACAAATTACACAAACATATTAGATTTGTAGCTAAAAGAGCACCAACAATACGAGATAAGATTACAAACAAGTTTCACAACAAAATCTCACCAACCACCAACTGGCTTACTCCAACTAAAGGCAATTATAGATGTGGTCATGTACCCTGTAAGAGTTGCAAATATACTGATAAAAGTCTTACCTTTACCTCTTCACAGACTCAAAAATCTTATCCCATTACTACCAGAATGGATTGCACATCCACATATATCATTTATCTAATCACATGTACATTTTGTCAACAACAATACGTAGGAATTACAACACGTCCCCTTAAAGACCGCATTAGAGAACATCTCTTGTCCATAGAAGAAGAATTCCCTAGAACTCCAGTGGCCAAACATTTCCACACACACGCACAAAAGTTAACTCACTTCACATTCAAAGCTATAGAACAAATTATTAACAATCCATTAGGGGGAGATAGGAACAAATTACTATCCAAAAGAGAAGTATATTGGATTTTCATGTTACAAACTAGGGTACCCCAAGGTATGAACAAAAGATATGATGTAAACCTATACATAGAGTAAACAAATATTCTTCCAACACACATAAATCAGTGCCATGAGTCCAAAAAATCCCCTACATAAAAGAAAACAATAAAAGACAGATACATCCATACACCAATATACAAAAAAGATCCACCAAAGGTTATATAACAACTCTCAAGCAAGCCTATCCAAGCCAGACCGGCCCCCCTTTTCCTAAATATCTAAAAAAAGAGAGAAACATATTCTTGTTTTTAGTTTAATTTCTAAATGTTTTTTTCAAGCTCCTATGTTTGCTATTTTCCCCTTTCCTTCTTCAGTTCAGAGTAGCCACCCTTCAGCTGGTAGGGTAGATAACTCACGTCAGCTTCCCCTTAACCAATATGGAGCACCATCCCCTCACTTTGTTTGTTTTTCTTATAACAATTCTAGAGAGGTACACCATATTGATATTTACCTATCCAAGTGTTGAACAAAGTGATATACACTCACTAGTCTTACACCATGTAGGGGTACATTAAACTAACATCAAATCAGCAAAGAGTACCACTTCCCTCTAGCTTATTTATAAGGAGGCAGGGAGAAAAATATAAGTTTAAATACATTCCAACATAGGGGATTATAGCATGTATAGTATAGTATGTTATTAATGATTTTAACTAATGGACATTACATACAACCAGCTGGGGACCTAGAAAGGATCATTAAAAGCCCCACTGTGTCTAGATAGAGCACAAGCTCAGACCAAGGGGTTTAAATCTAATTGAAGTTAACTAAAAATTGTCTTGTTACTTCACTCCAACACACCCTGTCTAGGTGTACAAACATATTGATCCTGGTTCATCCTGGCTTTTACCCAGTATCTAGCTAGCACACAAAAAATGTCCCCACTTTCTGTAACCAGTATCAGTACCGCAATGGCTGAATTGTATGTATACATATATGTGTGTAGAATATCATGTATTATTAAGTACAAAGCATGTAGATATTTGTTTGTTATAAATTCTGTTCCATCAGTCTCTTGCGGAACGGGGTCAATGTTATTAACTAGGGAGTGACCATTACTCTATCTATTTTAGAAAATAACATGCATCACAAGAGTTAATGATCTGAATGATCTTGATTGGCCGCTCACATCCTTATATTGATCCCGACCGCCAGAGACTGACATCTCTGATGAAGCGCATGTGCTCATGCGCGAAACGCGTTAGATGGAGCTCACCTAACTTGTTGTAAGCCTGCATTGCAATAAACTCCATTACTGACCCCAGGACTCAGTTTCCTTTTTCCTCATTTCATAATATAAATTTACACAACAAACAAAGGTTCTGGACGCTAGACCAGGAGATTCTGAGTGTGGGGGTGGGGTGGGGGGGGTGGAGGATAAGAGCAAACTCCAGGTTTTTTTGGGGGGGGGGGGTTTCTCTCTCTTCTTCTTTTTCTTCTTTATTTTACTATATATTTTGTTAGTTGTATAAAGTGATAATATAATTGTCTTGATGTGTGAACAGTAGGATTTGCTGTATCTTTATTTTGTACTTTTCAGATAATAGTGGTTAGACGTGGTATAAGTGGTCAAAGCTATGTATTATTGTATGTATTATTCTTCTAGGAGTTTCTGAAAAAGCCATGTGGACAAGTAAACCCCAAAAACAAAGTTTAAACCCTCTCAAAAAAAGATCTTCATGTTGTAAAAAGAAAACGTTTTTATCACCTTAATCACCAGAAACAAATAACATGAGTATTACCCAACCTTGCAAGCTTGATCCCAGTCGTTATTAAATCACTGCATCTAGCTTACCTAATTTCCAAAAAGGCTCTGTCAGCATTTTCTAGACTTTATCATCTCTCTAGAAACAATTATACTGAACATATCTCAAAGCAGGCAATCTGCAGGCCGTTCCCCAGCTGAAGTTTTCCCATACTCTTCAGTTATGTGTGAGAACAGCAATGGACCTTAGTTACAATCCGCTAAGATCATTATCCTCCAGGCAGAATTCTTCTTCTAATTTCTGCCTGAGAGCAAACAGTACAACGCCGGTACCGTTTAAAATAAACTCTTGATTGAAGATGAAAACTACACTAAATCACCACATATCTCTTTATACTTCCTACTTGTCGAGAACTTGCCAAGAGAATGACTGGAGGTGGGGGTTAGGGGAGGAGCTATATAGACAGCTCTGCTGTGGGTGTCCTCTTTGCAACTTCCTGTTGGGAAGGAGAATATCCCACAAGTAATTGATGAACTGGTGGACTGGATACACCTTACAAGAGAAAGATAGATAAAAATACACTCTGCACCTCGCCACAGCTCTGCTGTGGCGCCTACCTGCCCCCAGGGTACTTCAAATCAAGTTTCCAACCCTTCAGACCAGCTACACAATCCAGGAGCCACCGAGTTAATATTTGCTGCTGCTAAGACTGAAGGAAGTGCACCAAAATAGGCTCCGCCCCTTAAGGTCAAAAGTCAGAGTAGGCCCAAACAACACCGCATGGGAATGCGGTTTTGCACTAAAGTAAAAATACACACACAATACAAACCCTCAAGCATAAAACCAATAAGTTTTAAGTGCCAAAAATAAAAAACATACATTGTTTTTTATATTGTCTCCCAAATATCAACTAATGATAAATATAATATAGGGACTCCAGTAACACCCCTCTTATTAAAATAGGTTTTACTGCTTACCCCATTCCCATACAGGGAAATAATGCCAGCCAGTTCTGATACACCAAGTCTCCTCAGAAACAAAAGGCAGCACATACCTTAATGCTGCTAGTAGCATGAAACCGGTCTCCACAAAAACAATTTATGTAAGAACTTACCTGATAAATTAATTTCTTTCATATTGGCAAGAGTCCATGAGCTAGTGACGTATAGGATATACAATCCTACCAGGAGGGGCAAAGTTTCCCAAACCTCAAAATGCCTATAAATACACCCCTCACCACACCCACAATTCAGTTTAACGAATAGCCAAGCAGTGGGGTGATAAAGAAAGGAGTAGAAAGCATCAACAAAAGAAATTTGGAAATAATTGTGCCTTATACAAAAAATCATAACCACCATAAAAAGGGTGGGCCTCATGGACTCTTGCCAATATGAAAGAAATGAATTTATCAGGTAAGTTCTTACATAAATTATGTTTTCTTTCATGTAATTGGCAAGAGTCCATGAGCTAGTGACATATGGGATAGCAATACCCAAGATGTGGATCTCCACTCAAGAGTCACTAGAGAGGGAGGGAATAAAATAAAAACAGCCATTTTCCGCTGAAAAAATTAATCCACAACCCAAAAAAAAAAAAAGTTTATTTTCATAATTGAAAGAAAAAAACTTAAATCAAAGCAGAAGAATCAAACTGAAACAGCTGCCTGAAGAACTTTTCTACCAAAAACTGCAAATACATCAAAACGGTAGAATTTAGTAAATGTATGCAAAGAAGACCAAGTTGCAGCTTTGCAAATCTGATCAACTGAAGCTTCATTATTAAAAGCCCACGAAGTGGAGACTGATCTAGTAGAATGAGCTGTAATTCTCTGAGGCGGGGCCTGACTCGACTCCAAATAAGCTTAATGAATCAAAAGTTTCAACCAAGAAGCCAAGGAAATAGCAGAAGCCTTCTGACCTTTCCTAGGACCAGAAAATAAAACAAATAGACTGGAAGTCTTCCTGAAATCTTTAGTAGCTTCCACATAATATTTCAAAGCTCTGACCACATCCAAAGAATGCAAGGATCTTTCCAAAGAATTCTTAGGATTAGGACATAAGGAAGGGACAACAATTTCTCTATTTATGTTGTTAGAATTCACAACCTTAGGTAAAAATAGAAAAGAAGTCCGCAAAACTGCCTTATCCTGATGAAAAATCAGAAAAGGAGACTCACAAGAAAGAGCAGATAGCTCAGAAACTCTTCTAGCAGAAGAGATGGCCAAAAGGAACAACACTTTCCAAGAAAGTAGTTTAATGTCCAAAGAATGCATAGGTTCAAATGGAGGAGCCTGTAAGGCCTTCAGAACCAAATTAAGACTCCAAGGAGGAGAAATTGATTTAATAATTTAATGACAGGCTTAATACGAACTAAAGCCTGTACAAAACAATGTATATCAGGAAGTATAGCAATCTTTCTGTGAAATAAAACAGAAAGAGCAGAGATTTGTCCTTTCAAGGAACTTGCAGACAAACCTTTATCCAAACCATCCTGAAGAAACTGTCAAATTCTAGGAATTCTAAAAGAATGCCAGGAGAATTTATGAGAAGAACACCATGAAATGCAAGTCTTCCAAACTCTATAATAAATCTTTCTAGAGACAGATTTACGAGCTTGTAACATAGTATTAATCACTGAGTCAGAGAAACCTCTATGACTTAGAACTAAGCGTTCAATTTCCATACCTTCTAATTTAATGATTTGAGATCCTGATGGAAAAACGGACCTTGAGATAGTAGGTCTGGCCGTAACGGAAGTGGCCAAGGCAGGCAACTGGACATCCGAACCAGATCCGCATACCAAAACCTGTGTGGCCATGCTGGAGCCACCAGCAGCACAAATGATTGTTCCTTGATGATTTTGGAGATCACTCTTGGAAGGAAAACTAGAGGCGGGAAAATGTAAGCAGGATGATAACACCAAGGAAGTGTCAGCGCATCCACTGCTTCCGCCTGTACATCCCTGGACCTGGACAGGTATCTGGGAAGTTTCTTGTTTAGATGAGAGGCCATGAGATCTCTCTCTGGAAGACCCCACATCTGAACAATCTGAGAAAATACATCTGGATGGAGAGACCACTCCCCTGGATGTAAAGTCTGGCGGCTGAGATAATCCGCCTCCCAATTGTCTACACCTGGGATATGTACCGCGAGATTAGACAGGAGCTGGATTCCGCCCAAGCAAGTATCCGAGATACTTCTTTCATAGCTTGGGGACTGTGAGTCCCACCCTGATGATTGACATATGCCACTGTTGTGATATTGTCTGTCTGAAAACAAATGAACGGTTCTCTCTTTAACAGAGGTCAAAACTGAAGAGCTCTGAGAATTGCACGGAGTTCTAAAATATTTATTGGTAATCTCACCTCTTGAGATTTCCAAACCCCTTGTGCTGTCAGAGATGCCCAAACAGCTCCCCAACCTGAAAGACTCGCATCTGTTGTGATCACAGTCCAGGTTGGCCGAACAAAAGAAGCCCCTTGAACTAAACGATGGTGATCTATCCACCACGTCAGAGAGTGTCGTACATTGGGATTTAAGGATATTAATTGTGATATCTTTGTATAATCCCTGCACCATTGGTTCAGCATACAAAGCTGTAGAGGTCTCATGTGAAAACGAGCAAAGGGGATCGCATCCGATGCTGCAGTCATGAGACCTAAAACTTCCATGCACATAGCCACTGAAGGGAATGACTGAGACTGAAGGTGCCGACAGGCTGCAACCAATTTTAAATGTCTCTTGTCTGTTAGAGACAGAGTCATGGATACTGAATCTATCTGGAAGCCTAAAAAGGTGACCCTTGTCTGAGGAATCAAGAAACTTTTTGGTAAATTGATCCTCCAACCATGTTTCTGAAGAAACAACACTAGTTGATTTGTGTGAGTTTCTGTAGTACGTAAAGACTGAGCTAGTACCAAGATATCGTCCAAATAAGGAAACACCGCAATACCCTGTTCTCTTATTACAGAGAGTAGGGCACCCAGAACCTTTGAAAAGATTCTTGGAGCTGTTGCTAGGCCAAATGGAAGAGCAACAAATTGGTAATGCTTGTTTAGAAAAGAGAATCTCAGAAACTGATAATGTTCTGGATGAATCAGAATATGAAGGTATGCATCCTGCAAGTCTATTGTGGACATATAATGTCCTTGCTGAACAAAAGGCAGAATAGTCCTTATAGTCACCATCTTGAAAGTTGGTACTCTTACATAACGATTAAAAATTTTCAGATCCAGAACTGGTCTGAATAAATTTTCCTTTTTTGGGACAATGAATAGATTAGAATAAAACCCCAAACCTTGTTCCTGAAGAGGAACTGGCATGATTACCCCTGAAGGTCTGAAACACACTTCAGGAAAGCCTGAGCTTTTACTGGATTTGCTGGGATACGTGAGAGAAAAAATCTTCTCACAGGAGGTCTTACTCTGAACCCTATTCGATACCCTTGAGAGACAATGCTCTGAATCCATTGATTTTGGACAGATCTTATCCAAATATCCTTGAAAAACCTTAATCTGCCCCCTACCAGCTGAGCTGGAATGAGGGCCGCACCTTCATGCGGACTTAGGGGCTTACTTTGGTTTTCTAAATGGCTTGGATTTATTCCAATTTGAGGAAGGCTTCCAATTGGAAGCAGATTCCTTGGGGGGAGGATTTAGTTTTTGTTCCTTATTCTGACGAAAGGAACAAAAACGGTTATAAGCCTTAGATTTACCCTTAGGTTTTTTTATCCTGAGGCAAAAAAACTCCCTTACCCCCAGTGACGGTTGAAATAATAGAATCCAACTGAGAACCAAATAAATTATTACCTTAGAAAGAAAGATAGTAATCTAGATTTAGATGTCATATCAGCATTCCAAGATGTAAGCCACAAAGCTTGTCTAGCTAATATAGCTAAAGACATGGATCTAACATCAGTTTTGATAATATCAAAAATAGCATCACAAATAAAATGATTAGCATATTGCAGTAAGCGAACAATGCTAGATATGTCAGAACCCAATTCCTGTTGCGCTAAATTTTCCAACCAGAAAGTTGATGCAGCCGCAACATCAGCCAAAGAAATTGCAGGTCTGAGAAGATGACCTGAATATAAATAGGCCTTCCTTAGATAAGATTCAAGCTTCCTATCTAAAGGATCCTTAAAGGAAGTACTATCTTCCATAGGAATAGTGGTACGTTTAGCAAGAGTAGAAATAGCCCCATCAACTTTGAGGTTTTTTTTCCCAAAACTCTATAGATTTTGCTGGTAAAGGATACAATTTTTTAAACCTTGAAGAAGGAATAAAAGAAGTACCTGGCTTATTCCATTCCTTAGAAATCATATCAGAAATAGCCTCAGGAATAGGAAACCCCCCCGGAGAAACCACAGGAGGTTTAAAAACAGCATTTAAATGTTTATTAGACTGAACGTCAAGAGAACTGGTTAACTCAATATCCAAAGTAATTAACACTTCTTTTAATAAAGAACGCATATACTCTATTTTAAATAAATAAGTAGATTTGTCAGTGTCAATGTCTGAGGAAGGATCTTCTGTATCAAATAGATCCTCATCAGAAGAGGATAAATTATTATGTTGTTGGTCATTTGAAATTTCATCATCTAAATGAGAAGTTTTTAAAAGACCTTTTACGTTTATTAGAAGGTGGAAATGCAGACAAAGCCTTCTGGATAGAATCAGAAACAAACTCTTTAAAATTTACAGGTATATCATGCACATTAGAAGTTGAAGGAACTGCAACTGGCAATGTACTATTACTGATGGATACACTATCTGCATGTAAAAGTTTATCATGACAACTATTACAAATGACATTCGGCAAAATAATTTCTACAATTTTACAGCAAATGCACTTAGCTTTGGTAGAACCGATGTCAGGCAGCAATGTTCCAGCATAAACTTCTGAGGCAGGGTCAGATTGAGACATCTTGCAAAATGTAAGAGAAAAAACAACATATAAAGCAAAATTATCTATTTCCTTATATGACAGTTTCAGGAATGGGAAAAAATGCAAATAGCATAGCCCTCTGATAGAGAAAAGGCAAGAGGCAAACATCAATGGGGTATTGAAATAATGAAAAAGTTTGGCGCCAAGTATGTTGCACAACGTAACAAACTTTTTTGGCGCCAAAAATAACCGGAAATGACCCACTTGCGTCACTAATGACGCAACCGTGTGAAAGGTCTCGGCATCAAGTATGACGCCTAGAATGACAAAATTGCGTCAGACGTATTTTTTCGCGCCAAAAATATTTTTGCGCCAAGAATGACGCAATAAAGTTTAGCATTTGATGCACCCGCGGGCCTAATACCGCCCGCAATTTGCAAGAAGTAGTCAATTGAAAAAAAGACTAAACCCCAGGTAAGAAATAAATTCTTAAAAAAATGTTTATATTCCCCAAATATGAAACTGACAGTCTGCAGAAGGAAATACATGAACCTGACTCATGGCAAATATAAGTACAATACATATATTTAGAACTTTATATAAATGCATAAAGTGCCAAACCATAGCTGAGGTGTCTTAAGTAATAAAAAACATACTTACCCAAAGACACCCATCCACATATAGCAGATAGCCAAACCAGTACTGAAACAGTTATCAGTAGAGGTAATGGTAAATTGAGAGTATATCGTCGATCTGAAAAGGGAGGTAGGAGATGAATCTCTATGACTGATAACAGAGAACCTATTAAATAGACCCCCGTTAGGGAAATAATTGTATTCAATAAGTGATACTCCCTTCATGTCCCTCTGACATTCGCTGTACTCTGAGAGGAATCGGGCTTCAACAATGCTGAGAAGCGCATATCAACGTAGAAATCTTAGCACAAAACTTACTTCACCACCTCCATAGGAGGCAAAGTTTGTAAACTGAATTGTGGGTGTGGTGCGGGTGTATTTATAGGCATTTTGAGGTTTGGGAAACTTTGCCCCTCCTGGTAGGATTGTATATCCCATACGTCACTAGCTCATGGACTCTTGCCAATTACATGACAGAAACAATCCCTGTATCATTGATTCAGTATGCAAAACAAAAGGATCTCAGATGAAAAACAAGCAAAGGGAACCATGCCCGATGCTGCAGTTATGAGACATAAAACTTACATGCACATAGCCACTGAAAGAAATGTTCTAGACTGTAAGTTAGACAGGATAACGCCACATACAATTGACTTTTTGTCCGATAAAGACAAAGACGAACAAAGAATCCATCTAGAAACCCAAAAGGAAGTGACCCTTGTCTGAGGAATCACAAAACTCTTAGGTAAATTAAATCCACTAACTATGTCTTGAAGAAACAAAACTTAGTTGATTCATGAGGGATTCCACAAAAAGAAAAGTCCATATATTTGAATACTGCTCTTTCATATGTATGTATTGGGTACTTGTAAAGCGCATCTAATCACCCGTAAGGGACTCAAGACGCTGCTCATTTAATCAACCTCGAACCTGCAACCCCTCAGGTTGCTACAGAGCTCAGCCACAGTGCATTAGCATGCTGAATTATCTGTCCGGCTTTAATAAAAGAAAAGTTAAGCTAATACCAAGCTACCATCTAAATAAGGAAGCACCACAATACCCTACTGTCTGAAGACAGAAAGAAGGGCACCAAGAACCTTTGAAAAGATTCATAAAGCTGTCACTAAACCTAATGGGAAAGCGACAAATCGGTAAAGCTTAAAAGAAAAAATCAGAATCCACAAGTGGTCTGAATAAAATAAAATATGAAGATAAACATCCTAAAAAATGGAGTGGACATGAAATTACCTTAACAAAAAGGCATAATAGTCCTTATAATCGCCAACTTAATAATTGAGACTCTAACAAAACAATATGTCTTCTGATCCAAAAATGGACTGAATAAACCTTTCTTCTTAGGGACAAACAATAGAATTGAATAGAAACCCAAATCCTGTTCCTGCAAAAAGAACTGGCATAATCACTCCTGAAAAAAAATTCACAGAGTGTACTGAGAAAGAAAATTATTTCCCATAGAAGGTCTCATTCCAAAAATCTATTCAAACCCTAAGAATATAGAATTTGGACTGAGTTAATCCAAAAACAATTTAATCTGCCCCCCACCAGAAGGACTGGTTTGAAAACCGCACCTTCATGCAGTCTAATAACTAGTAATTATATAGCGTTTTTCTCCCAGAAGGATACAAAAAAACGCTTCTTCAGTGCTTACACTCGGAGTTAACCAAATTAGCAGCTGATAAAAACAGTAGTTATTATTACCCAAATAAATGGTACACAATAAATTGACCTCAAAGGCCAAAGAGCTGTATTAACCCTGCCGGGAAATTAATCTATGACCCTTGGATCTAGAACAAGTATTTGTAGTCTGGAGATACACCAAATGATCTACATTACCAGACTAAAATAAAATAAAATAAAATTAAAAAAAATAAAACTCTAAACCTCCAGAAATAGTGGAGATAAAAGAAATCAAACAAATTATTATCCTAACAAGAGAGAGATAATAAAATATATTTGAAATCATAATAATAGAAATAGTAAACATAATTAAATGAATACTGTACATCTAAAGTAAATAAACAGAGTTATATACTTAAGAATCTGAAACCGCTTATTATGCTAACTGTTCAACAAAGGTTGAGAGAACAGTAATGTCACCACAGATAAAGCTGAGCTAAAAATAAAAACAGTACATGAATATGCTCTACTAAGGTTATATTAAAATTCTAAAGATGTTAAAAACCAGATTTTAATGGGTTATTAACATAGTTAATAGGAGGACTCCTAAAAGCTATAAATAGAAAAATTTCATTAACAAAGAAACAAAAAATGTTCAAATGAAAAATAAGGAGAATTTTGAACAAATTATCTAATACAGGATCCTTTGAGTCAAAGAAACCTTCATCAGTAGAATAAACTTAAATATGCTGTCGGTCAGAACAAAATTAATACAATTTTAACAATTTTGAAAAGACCCCGTAAGTTTACTTAAAGGCATAATAGCAGTCATAACCTTTTATGATATAAGCAACAACAAGTGATGTTTGCAGATGAAATCAAGTACATGAACTGAATATGTAAAAAACAGTAAATGTTAATGTACATGTAGAAACATTGCTAGCATAAAATATGATAAATAAATGCCACATAATTGAGCTGAAGAAATAACAACAGCTTAAAAAATGAAAAGAACACACTTAGCTTTGTAGAATTGTGTTCCAGGGCATCATACGTTTCTACACTAACATCAGAGTCATGCTCAGAATGAGACCTCTCGCAAAATGTAACAAAAAAAGAAAAATAACATTAGGCAAAGCATTCAATTTCCACAATGTAACAGTTTCAGTAGAGAAAAACAAAAGCAGGCATAATAGCTTTCAAAGTTTATGAAAACAGCGAGCAATAGAGGGAGAGGGGTAAAATAAAAATTGGCGCCAAGAATGACGCATTACACAAAAAGAAGTTATAATTTTTTGCCGCAAAACTAACACCAGGAACATGACACAACTCGCATCATAACAAATGCGATTTCGCACCAAAACAACTAGCGTCAACAAAGACGCAGGAAATGACTAAATTTGCGACATGAATGACGCAATAAAAAACAGCATTTTACGCCCTTGCGAGCCTAGATTTGCCCGCGAAAAAATTAAAGTCAAATTAGAAAAAGACTGAACCTCAGGTAAGAAAAAGTTTAAATAAACTTCCCAAACATGATTCCTATACTGAAACTGTTTAGACTGCAAAGGGAAATATACATAAACCTGACTCATGGCAAATATAAGTAAAATACATATATTTAAAACTTTATATTATTACATAAAGTGCCAAACCATAGCTGCCAAATAATGATACATACTTACCGAAGATACCCATCCACACATAGCAGATAGCCAAACCAGTACAGAAAACTATCAGCAGAGGTTATGGTATATAAGAGTATATCATCGATCTGAAAAGGGAGGTAGGAGATGAATCCCTTCGACCGATAACAGAGAACCCTTGAAAAGATTTCCTGTGAGGAAAACCATAAAATCAATAGGCGATACTTTCTTCACATCCCTCTGACAAACACTGTACTCTGAGAGGAATTGGGCTTCAGAATGCTTAGAAGCGCTTATCATAGAAGGAATCATAAAAAACAAGCATAAACTTACTTCACCACCTCCATAGGAGGCAAAGTTTGTAAAACTGAATTGTGGGTCTGGTGAGGGGTGTATTTATAGGCATTTTGAGGTTTTGGAAACTTTTGACAATACTATCAGAAAGACTTAAAGGGACCGTTTATTTAAAAATGTTCTCCCCTTTAACAACCAGCGTCGTACCCTGTACGGCGCTGGTTGTTATGCCCTTAAGGACTAACGACGTACCCTGTACATCGCTGCAGTCCTGGGCTTCTCTCAGTATAGCGTGATTATGCTATTTCTGCATGCCCCACAAGTGGGGCACTGCAGAAATAGATTTGCAGAGTTGTCGATGCAGAGAGGGCCAACTCTGTGGCCCTCTATGCATCGCACATCGGTGGTGCCGATCGTTGGTGGGTGGGAGCACAATGAGGGAGGCGGGTGGGCGGCACATTACTGGAGGAGGCGGGAGGAGGGTGGGACCTCTCTGCCACACTACAATAATACAAAAATAAAGATGGCGTCAATGAGGGGGGAAGAAGGGAGGTAGGGGCAATGAGGGGGATCCACAGTGGGATCGTCGCCATAAAGGGATCTGAGAGGGGGAGGGTGGTAGGGTATTGAGGGGGGGCAGCTACACTACAGAAAAAAGGGTATTATATATATATATATATTTGTAAAAATAGCCACATTTGCAGCAAACTTGGTACCTAAGATGGTGGCAAATAGGTAAAGGGGGAGAGTTAGAGAACTTTATTTTTTTTGGGGGGGGGACCTACTGCAACAAGTATATTTAAAAAAATAAAAATAAATATATATATATATATATATATATATATATATATATATATATAAATATCTATTTAAAAATAAAAAAAGGGTTTATTTTCATACTGGCAGACTTTCTGCCAGTACTTAAAGGGACAGTCAACACCAGAATTGTTGTTTTAAAATATAGATAATCCCTTAAAGGGACATATTACTCATATGCTAAATCACTTGAAACTGATGCAGTATAACTGTAAAAAGCTGACAGGAAAATATCACCTGAGCATCTCTATGTAAAAAAAGAAGATATTTTACCTCACAATCTCCTCAGCTCAGCAGAGTAAGTTCTGTGTAAAAAGAAATACTTAACTGCTGCTCAGCTGCAGGTAAAAAAAAAATAAAAAAATGAAGAAATGAACTGCAGCCAATCAGCATCAACAATGCTGGGGTCATGAACTCTTTTACTGTGATCTCATGAGATTTCACTTAACTCTCATGAGATTTCATTGTAAACTTCCTTAAGCTGAATAGGGAAATAAGATGAGAGTGCATGTAAGCTCTCTCCTTCCGCTGTCCCGGGACAGACATACTAATTTGCTACTTAGAAGTCCTTTACAATGGGATGTGGCTACTGAGAAACTTTTGAGGTAAAATATCTTTCTTTTTTACATAGAGATGTTCAGGTGATATTTTCTAGTCAGCTTTTTACAGCTATACTGCATCACTTTCAAGTGTTTAAACATTTGGGTATTATGGCCCTTTAATTAACAATTCCCCAGTTTTGCATAACCAACAGTTATAATTATACACGTTTTACCTCTGTAATTACCTTGTATCTAAGCCTCAGCAGACTGCCCCCTTATTTCAGTTATTTTGACAGACTTGCATTTTAGCCAATCAGAGCTGTCTCCATGGCAAATTCATGTGCATGAGCTCAATGTTATCTATATCAAACACGTGAACTAATGCCCTCTAGTGGTGAAAAACTATCAAAATGCATTTAGATTAGAGGCAGCCTTCAAGGTCTAAGAAATTAGCATATGAACCTCCTAGGTTTAGCTTTCAACTAAGAATACCAAGAGAACAAAGCAAAATTGGTGAAAAAAGTAAATTGGAAAGTTAGGGGGTGGGATGCGTAAGGTGGGAGGGTGATCTCTACACTAAAGCTAACATTAACCCTACAAGCTACCTAATTAACCCCCTCACTGCTGGGCATAATACAAGTGTGGTGCACAGCGGCATTTAGCAGCCTTCTAATTGCCAAAAAGCAATGCCAAAGCATATATTTTTGCTATTTCTGAACAAAGGGGATCCCAGAGAAGAATTTACAACCATTTGTGCCATAATCGCACAAGCTGTTTGTAAATAATTTCAGTGAGAAACCTAAAATTGTGAAAAAGATAATTTTTTTTATTTGATCGCATTTGGGGGTGAAATGGTGGAATGAAATATACCAAAATGGGCCTAGATCAATACTTTGGGTTTTCTACTAAAAAAATATATAGTTTTGATAGGTAAATATAAAAAAGGCTATTTCTGTTTAAATGTAGTGATGGCAAAAATGCTAAAATTGCTCTGGTCTTTTAGGCAAGTTTTTGTCTGAAATGCCCGGTCCTTAAGGGGTTAATTTGTTCCCAATGATCCACTTTCCCTGCTGGAGTGTATTCAATTGTTATTATTTCCATTAACCATATATTGGTCTTTGAATTCGTTTATTTAGCCTGTGGTATCTCCACCCATCCTGGAAGTTTTTGGCCTCAAGGCTAAGCTGTATTAACACAGCCAGTAGAAGAAATTACACTCCCTGTGGTTTATAGAAGAGATAAGGTAATAAAATGTTAATTTTCCATTGTTCTCTCCAAGTATTGGTGATTGGTGTATAGACAGATATAAGATAAAGAAGCAGGTATATGTGCACAATGTGATAAAGTAATGAGATCTGATTATACCTACAAGCTCAACCCATTTTACAGCTCAAAATCAGCTAATTCATATACACAAATAAGCCTTAAAAAAGCAAATTTCATACATTTTATACTCTGCAGCTGGTAAAAAAAAGTAATTGGAAACACATTAAGGGAAAAACAATTTTATAGTATACTGTTCCTTTAAGAAAGGTCTTGGTACATTGATTCATATAGATCAGGCTGGGTTTATGACAGGAAGAAATTCAGTGCACAACATGAGGAAGGTACTCATAATTGCAGATTATTATAAAGAACAGAATATTAAGAGTAAGAAAGATATTGCCTTAGTGACACTTGACACTGAAAACAAATTATGCTTAGCGGATAATTTCCTTTCCTTCTGTATGAGGAGAGTCCAAGGCTTCATTCATTACTTGTGGGAATACAGAACCTGGCCACCAGGAGGAGGCAAAGACACCCCAGCCAAAGGCTTAAATACCTCCCCCACTTCCCTCATATTCCAGTCATTCTGTAAAGGGAACAAGGAACAGTAGGAGAAATATCAGGGTATAAATGGTGCCAGAAGTAAAAACAAAAATTTAGGTCCGCCCAACGGAGAAAAACGGGCGGGGGGCCGTGGTCTCTCCTCAAACAGAAGGAAAGGAAATTATATAGCAAGCATAATTTATGTTTTCCTTCTTAATATGAGGAGAGTCCACGTCTTCATTCATTACTTGAAACATATACCCAAGCTCTAGGGGACATTGAATGAAAACGAGAGGGTAAAAGAGAGGCGGACCATCATTCTGAGGGCACCACAGTCTGCAAAACCTTGCTCCCAAAAGCTGCTTCAGCCGAAGCAAAAACGTCAAATTTGTAAAATTTTGAAAAGGTATGTGAGGACCAGGTAGCCGCCCTACAAATCTGCTCCATAGAGGTCTTGTTCTTAAAGGCCCAGGATGAAGCCACAGCTCTAGTTGAATGAGCTGTAATCCTCTGAGGAGGCGTATGTCCCGCTGTTTTCATATGCCAAGCAAATAATACTCCTCAACCAAAAAGATAAGGAAGTGGAAGAAGCCTTCTGCCCTCTACGCTTCCCAGAATAGACAACAAACAAGGAAGAAGTCTGTCTAAAATTCTTCGTAGCTTGAAAATAGAATTTCAAAGTCTGGTGTGATACGAGATGAGTTAGACAATTGAGCAATCATCATTACTTTCTTTCCCCTCTTCCTTCTACATCTTTCCCCCCCTCTATTTTTCTATTCACCCTCATGTATACTCCATGTAACGTTTATAAAAGCGGAAGGAGGGTATCTTTGATTCTTCCAGGTTTACCTTCTATCAATTTGTAAAATTGTAATGACTTTGTCACTTTAAGAGGGAGCACCGTCTCCCATATTGTAATTTTGTAACTTTTTACTTTTCAATAAATTCGGTTTAAAAAATAAATAAAAAAATCCAAGCCTGAACCACATTCAAATTATGAAGTAACCGTTCCTTTGGTGCAGATGGATTAGGACACAAGGAAGGAACCACAATCTCCTGATTGTTCAGAAACAACCTTATCAGCATGAAAAGCTAGGTAAGGAGGCTCACGTTGCAAGGCTGCAATCTCAGAAACTGTGTGCCGAAGCAATAACCAGTAGAAAAAGAACCTTCCAAGATAGTAATTTAATGTCAATCGAATGCATAGGCTCAAATGGAGCCCTTTGCAAAACTTTAAGAACTAGATTTAAACTCCAAGGAGGAGCGGTCGGTCTAAACACAGTTCAGATTCTAGACAGAGCCTGAACAATTGACTGCACATCAGGAAGCTCAGCGAGCCTCTTTTGAAATAACACAGATAGAGCCAAAATCTGTCGCTTTAGGGAACTCGCAGAAAGGCCCTTCTCCATACTATCCTGGAGAAAAAGAATCCTGGAAACCTTGACCTTATGCCAGGGGAATCCACGCTCTTCACACCAGAATAAGTAGGTCCTCCACACCTTATGATAGATGTGACGAGTGACTGGCTTTCGAGCTTGAATGAGAGTATCAATAACTCTAAGAAAAACCTCTCTTGGCTAGGACTAGACATTCAATCTCCACGCAGTCAGTCTCAGATAATCTAGATTTTGATGAACAAACGGACCCTGTTCTAGCAGATCCCTGCGACAAGGTAACCTCCATGGAGGAGATGAGGACATCCCCACCAGGTCCGCAAACCACGTCCTTCACAGACACAATGGAGCAATTAGTATTGCCGAAGCTTGCTCCTGCTTGATGCGGGCCACTACCCAATGGAGAAGTGGTAATGGTGGAAAAATGTAAACTAGACTGAACATCCAAGGCACTGCTAATGCATCTAGCAGCTCTGCCTGAGGATCCCTGGACCGCGACCCGTATCTGGGTAGCTTGGTATTGAGTTGGGACACCATGAGATCTATCTCCGACGTATCCCATCTGTTGCAAATCTCCGCAAACACCTCGGGATGGAGAGACCATTCCCCCGGATGAAAGGATCGTCAGCTGAAAAAATCCTCTTTCCAGTTGTCCACACCCAGAATGTGGATCGCTGACAGCAAGCAGTTGTGGGCCTCTGCCCATTCCAGAATCCATGATACTTCCCTCATTGCTAGGGAGTTCCTCGTTCCCCCCTGATGGTTGATGTAAGCCACCGGGGTTATGTTGTCTGATTCGAATCTGATAAACTGGGACCAACCCAGAAGAGGCCAAGCCTTCAGAGCATTGAAGATTGCTCGAAGTTCCAAAATGTTGATCGGGAGGAGAGATTCTTCTCGAGTCCACAGGCCCTGTGCCTTCCTGGTACCCCAAACAGCTCCCCATCCCGATAGACTTGCGTCCGTAGTCACAATCTCCCAGGATTGTCTCAAGAAGGATGTCCCTTGGGACAGGTGATCTGGACAGAGCTACCAAGAGAGCGATTCTCTCGACCGGTTGTCCAGAGAAATCTGTTGTGACAGATCAGAGTGGTCGCCATTCCACTGGCTCAGCATGCACAGCTGAAGAGGCCTGAGATGGAACCTGGTGAATGGAATGATGTATATGCTGGGCACCATGAGTCCAATTACCTCCATACACCGGGCCACAGAGGGCCTTAAGGAGGTCTCTGTAGGACAAGACAATTGGAAGCCTTAACCAGGATGTTGTCTAAATATGGCGCCTACTGCTATCCCTCTGGATCTCGCCACTGCTAGACCAAATAGAAGTGCAACAAACTGGAAGTGCTGGTCCAGGAATGCAAATCTCAGGAACTTGAAGTGTTCCTTGTGGATTGGAACGTGAAGGTAAGCATCCTTCAAGTCTATTGTAGTCATGAACTGTCCTTCCTGAACTTAGGGCAGAATGGAACTTATCGTCTCCATCTTGAGCAATTGGACCAACAGGAACTTGTTTAAGGACTTTAGATCCAGATTCAAGCGAAAAATTCCCTCTTTCTTTGGGACCACAAAAAGGTTTGAGTAGTATCCAAGACATCTTTCTGCTAGAGGTACAGGTACAATTACTCCCGGGGAGGAGAGATCCTTCGCACCCTAGAAAGGCCTCTCGTTTTTCTGGTCTTGAAGACAGGTTTGACAAGAGGAATCTGCCTCGGAGTGGATGAGATCTGAAAACTATCCTGTACCCCTGAGTGATGACCTTCAGGACCCAAGGGCCTTGCACATCCCCCAGCCAAGACTCCAAAAAGAGAGACAGTCTGCCCCCCACACAGTCCAGAGACGGATCGGGGGCCGCCCCATCATGCTGACTTTGACTGGACGGGCTTCTTGTTCTGCTTGGATTTATTCCAAGACTGAGTCGGTCTCCAAGTTCCCTTGGGCTGATCAGGCTTTGCGGAGGGCTGCTGCAGTTGGGGTTTATCCAAATGAAAGGGACGACAATTAGACCTTGTCCTTTAGGCTTGTTCTTATCCTGCGGTAAAAAGGCACCCATGCCGCCAGTGACCGTGGCTATGATTGAGTCAGGCCTGGACCAAAAAGAAACTTCCCCTTAAATGGCAGGGAAAGAAGTCTAGATTTTTAAGTTATGTCCGCCGACCAAGACTTCAGCCGGAGAGCCCTATGTGCTAGTACTGAAAAACCTGACGCCTTGGCATTCAGGCGAATAATCTGCATGTTTGCATCACAAATAAAAGAATTAGCCACTCTCAAGGCCTTAATTATTTCCTGGATCGTGTCAAGGGGACCTTCCACCTCGATCAACTCAGATAAAGGAGTCACACCAATAGGTGTTGGCTCCAGCCACCGCAGCAATCGGCGTTGCCGGTTAAAATAAAGTATGCTTACCTGGTAATTTCCTTTTTTATGATGGAAAAAGTCCACAGCTGCATTCATTACTTTTGGGAAATAAGAACCTGGCCACCAGGAGGAGGCAAAGACACCCCAGCCAAAGGCATAAATAATCCTCCCACTCCCCTCATCCCCCAGTCATTCTGCAGAGGAACAAGGAACAGTAGAAGAAACATCAGGGTGAAAAGGTGGCAGAAGAATAAGGACGCCCCACAGAAATTTACGGCTCGGGAGCTGTGAACTCTTTCCATCAGAAGAAAAGGAAATTATCAGGTAAGCCTAATTTATGTTTTTCTTCTTAAATTGAAAGAGTCCACAGCTGCATTCATTACTTTTTGGAAAACAATACCCAAGCTATAGAGGACACTGAATGCCAAGATGGGAGGGTACAATAGGTGGCCCAAACTGAGGGCACCAGGCCTGAACCTCAACCCAATAAAAAATCCTGCTTCATTGAAGCCGAGAAAAAAATTAAAGAAAAAAGCCCCAGTGACACTGCCTCGCAGCTAGTCCAGAGCCAAATAAGAGACCGCAAACTGACTCAACTGAGCCAACAGACCTCCAAGAGACACCGTCTCCCAACAGACGGTCCCCCACCAATCACTCCTCAGATGAAGGTAAAACCAGCCTAAAGCCCCAAGGGGACAAGGCAAAGGAGAACCGAGGAAACCAAAAGGTTCCCTTAGTACATAAAGAACACCTCCAAGTGTTTGTGGGCCCAGCTCACAGAGACCAAAAAGGATCCAAACAGAGAAGAAGGCCACGCCAATACGAAGCGAAAATCGGGATAATAACAGACATGGCGACAGAAAAAACATCTCCCCAACATCTTGCAAGCATGGACGCAACTGAAGAAGCAAAGTCCTTCCTGCGCCCGCCCATAGAATACCAAAGTATTTGGCCATGAAAGCGTGTAATAGACCCAGGCAAAAAGCTCAAGTTCAAGAACACAGAGTCCATAACAGGACGACACAAAAGGAGCTTGCAAGGAAAAAGAAGCAGTCCACAAGAAACAGACCGCACAAAAACAGACCCTCAACAGAGGGCACTTGCCAGGAAACCTAAGCCGCCGGGCCGACACTCAGGCCCCCAAAAAGGGGAACACAAGACTCCAAGGCCTCTTGAGAAGGAGAGTATACTCTCAGAACCCAAAGGAAGAGTAAACCCTCTCCTGTAAAGGAGAAAAGAGAAACCACCTCCCAGCAGACTGAGCTATCAGGCTAGACTCAACAAGCTCACACATATAAGGGATACTGCAACCCCTAGACCACTCGGACAGTCTGACCTGCAGACCCATACCCAGATGTACTAACCCAGCCACAGGGATCCAGTACAGGAACAAAAGAATCCCGAAACTGATACAAGAACGAGTGTAAAGATGGTATAGCCGTCTCCCAGAGTACTAATACAACCTGACTCTGACCACAGACAAGGCCATAGACTTAAATATCTATCAAACAAGGCCCCACAGTCTGACGTAGAGCCGGCAAGGCCCCAGGCGGAACCACTTCCACCCTAAACTTTCTGAACCGGAGAAGTCCCAAAAAAGGAATTCATCTTCATAGGAAGGAGAATATTCCATAATAAAAGGGGAGAAACCCGGAAGGACAACAACTGTGCTCAAGGCCCAAAGCCACCGGCTAAGTGGGAAGAAAAATCCCCAACGCAAAGGTCCTAGAAAAAAGGACCCCCTTACAAGTCGCATGCCAAACAGAGGCACAGCCCACCCATTTACCTGCAGAGCAGAGAATCCACATTGACAAACTGACCAGGGGAATGCAACCCTAAGGTGCACCAGAAATTGGAAATCCAATGCCAGAAGCGAGGTATGAACCCACACCCTTGAGGTGCAAGTCACCCTGGTAACCCCTAGATGACATGGGACACTCAGTAGTAAAGAGTAATAAATACTCTGAAAACCAGGCCAACCCTGACCTGGTCAGGTAGAAGAAGCAAGGACACAGCCCAAGTTCCCACTACTGTGGAACACCCCGACCAGCCCTGAGATCCAGGAATCCAAAACAATCCAAGACTGGGTCAGGAAAAAGGAGCGAAGTCCCAGAAAGCGGGAATCTCAGGGAGAAAAAACAGGTCCGGGCATCTATAGTTCAGGCAACCATACCCAGGCCTAGACTACACATCCCAACTGGCCAAAAAGCCAGACAAGGGAATGGATGCATATCCAGAGAACCCAGATAGCAAGAGGAACTCGAAAGCCCTGACCAAAGGGAGGAATCACCCCTAGCCAAAGTCCCATGCTCCAAGGAGCCAGATTAAGAGTCAAATTGAAAGAACTTCTCAAGCCCCAGGACAACAGAAGGGATACCTCGAGATCCAAAAAAACCCTACTAGCAGGGCTAGTCTCCCCATCACCTCCACACAGGCAGAGGACACAGGGAAGAGGAAATCGCTAAGCGTTCTCAGCTCCAGGGAACCCTGTGCTGAACAAAGTCCCCACAGGGATCAACCATCCTCCAGAAAACGTAGATTCCTAAAAGGAGAGACAGTAGAGGAAGACCCAAAGGCCTCAAAACTCAGACAATTCACGTAAAAGAGTAAAAGTTGCATCTAGAGATACTCTAAATAGCCAATGCACACACCTCCAAGGTGCCAAGAGCTGCAACTGGCTGCAAACCATCCGCACGCTAGATAGCTATCCATAAAAGCTGTTGGCTCAAACCCTAAAAGGACAATCCAGAGCCTTAAAAAAAAAAAAAAAAAGGCCAAACTGCTCAAGCCGCGGAAATGGGGCCCTCAGCCCTCCACCACATGGGGGAGGAAACTCTAGGTTCTGATGAGATCAGATGTCAGATCGTGTGTGACGCAGAAGAAACTCCCCTGACCGGTCCTCTATGACCGAAGGATAACAGGACAACAATCCTACCCGCCTCACGGACCTACAGGTCCTCTCGAATGCTTAGTTAACATGTAATAAACGATAAACAAGCACCCTGCGCTTCCACCGAACCAGCGAGCAGAACAGCGCCACGTGCCTGAACAGTTGCACGACCGAACGAACCCAGCAGGACCAGCCTGCACTCAGGGTCCTAACCAGCAGGCTGCATAAATCCTCCCTCAAAGGGGAAGAAAGAAAACAGGCATTTTTAACTTTACAGGACTAACATGTCCAAAACAACTTCCGAAGTATTGAAGAAATATTGAGTATCGATCACAGAAAGTTCCCAAAGGAAAACATAACAAATAAAAGTCAAGGCAACCCGAAGGTTAACGCCCCAAAAAAAAGACACAGGCCTACCCGTAGGACAAGCCAAATGGAGCCCCATCTCACAAAAACTGGGAAAGAGCTCAAAATAAAGACAATAGGAGATTACCGCATCCTCACATGTCTAACCATTCGGACTATCAGACTGAAAATTCCCATATCTGAATCTGATATTATAATTGTGTCGGAATCAGAATCCTCAGTAACTGAATCTGAAATGAGCAGTCTCAGCATCAGAATCCCTCATTGCAAAGAGGATATAGCAATATGGACTACAAACAGTAAAAAATAAAAATGGCACCAATGGCTGGGGTACTCACCACCTCCTATGACCAGACCCCCGCGGACTAGAATCTCTCAGTTGCCACATGGTCGGGAATGCGGAAATGGGAAGAGAGCATAACCATGCTCGGACACAGGGTGAGCCGTATAGTAAAAAAAGCGCACTCAGCCAACAAGCCGCGCCACTTCCGAAGGCCTCAAAGTTCCAAAACACGAGCACATAAACCTCACACATAAGCAGATTGAAACAAACATGATTATAACCCCCCTGTCCAATAAACCCCCTCAGGAGGTATTAACCTTCGATTCCAAGATACTAAAAGAAACTCACTGAGACCCTTATGTTATAAGTTAAACCTGCGAGGAGTATAGCCTCACGGGAAACATTCACGTTACAGTACATCGATAAAGTAAAATGAAACGATCTTACTGGAATCAACGCCGTGGAACAGGAACACGGCCCTTCAAGTGTGACGGATAGTAGCATCACCTCCGCCATGGACTTGAGAGAAGAAAGCAGGCAGCGGAGCGAAGTTAGACAACGCCGATTGCTCAAGGAGCTGTTAATATGAGTCGGGATGGTTTCACAGAAAGAAACTTCCTGCATCTCCGGACTCTAACTTTCATCCATGCCCTCACTGAGAGACTAACAGGACTACTTAAAACTCCTGTCCCATGCCGGAGTACTACCCTCCATAAGAGACCAAAAACAAAAAATTAAAACATTCTGACACATCTTTGCCAACCTCCTGGGACGAAAGCCAAATAATGACTGGGAGATGAGGGGAGTGGGAGGAGTATTTAAGCATTTGGCTGGGGTGTCTGTCTCCTCCTGGTGTACAGGTTCTTATTTCCCAAAAGTAATGAATGCAGCTGTGGACTCTTTCCATTTAAGAAGAAAAAATATCCCATGTGCTTTAACATCTTTCTTAACAGAGTTTCGAGTTTCTTATCCATGGCCTCTTTAAACAAGGAACTATCCGCAAGCGGGATAGTAGTGCGTTTAGCAAGCGTGGAGATAGCGCCATCCACCTAAAGGAACGAAACCCCACAACTCTAATTGAGAGTCCGGAACCAGTAATAATTTCTTAAAGAAAGAAGGGGAGAAATGAAGAACCAAGTCTTTCCCATTCATTCTTAATATTTGCCATCTTTACGGGAACTGGGAAAATCTGTGGTACATCCCTGTCCTCGTAGACCTTATCTGGTTTAGGAATACAAGGTTCCTCAGGTAATTTTGGTTCCGGAACCTCTGAAGTAGTCAAAACTTCCTTTAACAGAAAGCGTGTTCAATCCTAAATCTAAAGTCTGGTTCCTCCGCAGCTGGAGGCTTAGAGGCAGCAGATTCCGACCCAGAAAGAGCATCCTCTGAGGTATCAGAGGCGTCATTTTATAGTCTTGTATCAGATAAATCCAATAAGTTAGTAGATGACCCCTGGGAAGGATAGCAATATTTGACCTTTCGCTTGCGCTTAGCTGGGCGAGGTAAAGCACTGAAGGCCGCAGACACTGCCGTTTGTAGCTATTCAGTAAAGTCTGGCGGTAAGAGGGGCCCTCCAGAAGGAGGATTAGAAGTGCAATGGGAAGCTGCATGTGTAATAGAAGATGACAGCAGGGAACGCACCCAACAGGACAGATTTCTCAGAGGTGGATGGCTCAGTGGTACTAAACATTTGTTTTCTTAGATAAAATTACTTTATCAAGCCATGTGGAACATAATTGAGCAGGCGGATATACCGTAGCCGCCTCACAATCTAGACCGGTATTAGATTTAGGTAAAGAGGGAGTACCCTCCAACGTATCAGAGTCCTCCATAGCGTGCGCTTGTAAGATGGACTATAGAAAAAGATAAATGGCACCGTTATACCACAAATGGCTGGGGCACTCACCTCCTCCTATGACCCAAGCCCCATAGGGAAACCGTTTTGTCTCCGGTAAACCGCACGGTCAGGAAAAGAAGAAATCAGTGACCACACCCAATCACATGGTGCGCCATGCAGGACCGCCCCTGCTACAAAAAAAAGTGCGCTAAACCTAACAGGCTGCGCAGCTAACCAAAAAAGAAAGTATGTTCCAATATCTGCCCGAGCCTCATCTCACACGTTGCAGCATAAACAAAGAAAATTATGCGATAAACCCCCCCTGTTCAATAATCCCCTTCCGGAGATATTAACCCTTGATTCCATACAGATAAAAGGAGCCACACTGTGACCCTGTCTTCTTGCATTATATGTAAAAAAAAAGTGAAACGATCTTACCGTAATCTCTGCCGTGGAACAGGCATACAGCCTCTCAAGTGTGAGTCTTGTAGCATCGCTCCTGACATGAACTTGAGTGATAAAAAGCAGGCAGTGAAACTCGTCAACACTGATTGCTTAGGAGCTGTTAATAAGAGTCTGGATGGGTTCGCAGAAAGATTCTCCCTGCATCTCCAGACCCTAACATTCGTCAATGCTCTCACTGAGAGGCTGACAAGACTACTTCAAACTCCAGTCCAATTTCGAAGGGTACTTCCCTCTATAAGGAACTACTCCGCATCTTCTGACACTTCTCTGCCAACCTCCTGTGACTTAAGGTAAAGAATGATATATGAGGGAAGTGGGGGAGGTATTTAAAGCCTTTGGCTGGGGTGTCTTTGCCTCCTCCTGGTGGCCAGGTTCTGTATTCCCACAAGTAAGGAATGAAGCCGTGGACTCCTCATTATCTGGGATCATCTATTCACAGCTCTTAGAAATTTCTGATTTACAGGCAACTTAGTGAAGATGGTACAACTGATTTATAATAAGCCTAGATCTCAGTTACTGATTAATGGAGAGTTGTCCCATTATATTACCCTACAAAAAGGTCTTATTCTGTTCCTGAGTAATACAGCTGTATATTTTCCTTTATGTCTACAGATGATCAATACATTTACTTCATTTTCTGTGTACAGAATAGATAGGACACAATCAGAAATTCTTTGGATACATAAAACATCAGATAGTTATTCTGCCCATCAATTAAGAGAAGTTAAATATACTAAATATATTGGGATCAAAATAAGCAGAAATCCATCGGAATGGTATCTTAATTATGCAGAATTCTTTCAAAATATATTCACTGAGTTGAATAAATGGTCATTATATTTTTTCTCTCGTTAGGCAAAAAAGAAAATTTATGCTTACCTGATAAATTTATTTATTTTTTGACATGATGAGTCCACGGATCATCTAATAACTACTGAGAATATCACTCCTGCCCAACAGGAGGCGGCAAAGAGCACCACAGCAAAGCTGTTAAATATCACCTCCGTTCCCTCCCACTCCAGTCATTTGACCGAAGTATAGGAGAGAAAGGAAGTAACAAGGTGCAGAGGTGTCTGAAGTTTGAAATAAACCCACAACCTGTCAATATAACAGGGCAGGCCGTGGACTCATCGTGTCAACATTTTTTTTTATTAGGTATGCATAAATTTTCTTTTTAATGACACGATGAGTCCACGGATCATCTAATTACTACTGGGAATTAATACCCAAGCTAGAGTACACAGATAAGGGAGGGACAAGACAGGTAACCTAAACAGAAGGCACCACTGCTTGAAGAACCTTTCTCCCAAAAGCAGCCTCAGCCAAGGCAAAAGTGTCAATCTTATAGAACTTTGAAAAAGTGTGAAGAGAGGACCAAGTTGCAGCCTTGCAAATCTGTTCCACAGAAGCTTCATTTTTGAATGCCCATGAGGAAGCAACAGCCCTCGTGGAATGAGCCGTAACACTCTCTGGAGGCTGCTGTCCAGCAGTCTCATAAGCAAAACGTATGATACTCTTCAGCCAAAAAGAAAGTAGCCGTGGCTTTCTGTTTCTTACGTTTACCTGAAAACACCCCACAAATAAGGTGGACGACTGACGAAAATTTTAGAGCACGTACCACGTCTAAATTGTACAGAAGCTGTTCCTTCTGAGAAGAAGGATTAGGACACAAAGAAGGAACAACAAACTCCTGATAAATGTTCCGGTCAGAGACCACTTTAGGAAGAAATCCCATCTTTGTACGTAAAACCACCTTATCCGAATGGAAAATAAGATAAGGAGACTCATACTGCAATGCCGAGAGCTCTGACACTCTACGAGCAGAAGAAATCGCAACAAGAAACAACACTTTCCAAGATAACAACTTAATATATCTAAGGAATGCATAGACTCAAATGGAGCCCCTTGAAGAACCTTAAGAACTAAATTAAGACTCCATGGATGAGTAATTGGTTTGAACACAGGCCTGATCCTGACCAAGGCCTGACAAAAAGATTGTACGTCTGGTACGTCCGCCAGACGCTTATGTAACAAAATAGACAAGGCAGATATTTGACCCTTTAGGGAAATTGCTGATAATCCTCTCTCCAAACCCTCTTGGAGAAATGACAAAATTCTAGGAATCCTAACTCTACTCCAAGAGTAGCCCTTGGATTCACACCAATAGAGATATTTACACCATATCTTGTAGTAAATCTTTCTAGTTACAGGTTTACGAGCTTGAATCATGGTCTCTATGACCGATTCTGAAAAGTTTGGATAAAATTAAGCAATCAATCTCCAAGCAGTCGGCTTCAAAGAAACTAGATTCGGATGAAGGAAGGGCCCTTGAAGTAGAATGTCCGTCCTCAACGGAAGCCTCCAGGGAGGAAGAGAGGACATGTCCACCAGATCTGCATACCAAATCCTGCGAGGCCAGGCAGGTGCAATGAGGATCACCAACGTCCTCTCCTGTTTGATTTGAGCAATGACCCAAGGAAGAAGAGCAAACGGATGAAATAGGTATGCTAGCCTGAAGGTCCAAGGTACCGCCAGGGCGTCTATCAGTGCAGCCTGAAGATCCCTGGACCTTGATCTGGACCTCGGAAGCTTGGCATTCTGTTGAGATGTCATAAGGTCCAACTCCGGCTGACCCCATTTGAGAATCAGGCTGGAAAACACTTCCGGATAGAGTTCCCACTCCCCCAGGTGAAAGGTCTGCCTGCTCAGGAAGTCCGCCTCCCAGTTGTCCACCACTGGGATGTGGATCGCTGACAGACAGCAAGAGTGAGACTCCGCCCACTGAATTATCTTGGCTACCTCTGTCATCGCTAAGGAACTCCTCGTTCCTCCCTGATTGATGGAAGCTTCTGAAGTTATGTTGTCCGACTGGAACTTGATAAACTGGGCCGAGGCTAACTGGGGCCAGGCCAGAAGAGCATTGAAGATCGCTCTCAGCTCCAGAATGTTTATAGGTAGAACAGACTGAGTCCAAACTCCCTGAGCCCTTAGGGAGCCCAAAACTGCTCACCATCCTAGAAGGCTGGCGTCTGTTGTCACAATTACCCAAGAGGGTCTGCGAAGGCAGGTTCCCTGGGGAGAAATGATCCTGAGACAACCACCATTGAAGAGAGTTCCTTGTCTCCTGCTCCAGAAGTATTCGAGGAGACAAATCCGTATAATCTCCGTTTCATTGACTGAGCATGTTTAGCTGCAGAGGTCTGAGGTGGAAACTGTAGCGCTATATCGAAAACCTTTAATTTCCTGACTTCTGTCAGAAAAATCTTCATAGATAAAGAATCTATTATAGTTCCCAAGAAAGTTACCCTTGTATTTGGAACTAAGGCGCTCTTTGCCAGATTTACCTTCCACCTGTGAGATTGCAGTAAGGATAACAGCATTTCCGTGTGGGACCTTGCTTGTTGAAAGGATGGCGCCTGGACCAGGATGTCGTATAGATAGGGAGCCACTGCAATGCCCCTTAATCCAAGCACCGCCAACAGAGATCCCAGAACCTTTGAGAAAATCTGGGAGCTGTAGCAAGACTGAAAAGAAGAGCCACAAATTGGAAGTGTTTGTCTAGAAAGGCAAACCTTAGAAAACTTGTGATGATCCCTGTGAATGGGAACATGCAGGTACGTGTCCTTTGTCATAAATTGACCCTCTTGGACCAAAGGAAGAATGGAACGAATAGTTTCCAACTTGAAGGACGGTACTCTGATGAATTTATTTAGACTCTTGAGATCTAAAATTGGTCTGAAGGTTCCCTCTTTTTTTGGGAACCACGAACAGATTGGAATAAAAGCCCAGAACCTGTTCCTGCATTGAAACAGGAACTATTACTCCCAGGACAGAGAGGTCCCTTACACAATGTAAGAACGCCTCTTTTTGTCTGGTCTACAGATAATTTTGAAAGCAGAAACCTGCCTCTGGGAGGAAAACTTTTGAATTCTAGTTTGTATCCCTGGGACACTATTTCTACCGCCCAGGGATCCTGAACATCCTGAACCCAAGCCTGAGCGACGAAGGAAAGTCTGCCCCCTACAAGATCCGGTCCCAGGTCGGGGGCAGGCCCTTCATGCTGACTTAGATTCAATGGCAGGCTTCTTGGACTGTTTTCCCTTACCCAAGACTGGTTGGGTCTCCAGAAAGGTTTAGCCTGTTCTTGCTTGGGGGCGAAACCGGAAGAATTTCCCTTGAAATTTCGAAAGGAACGAAAATTACTGTGATGTCCCTTCTACTTGTTTCTCTTATCCTGAGGGAGAAGATGACCTTTACCTCCCGTGATATCTGAGATTATTTCCGTAAAGCCCGGTCCAAACAAAGTATTTCCTTTGTAAGGAATTGCTAACAGTTTAGATTTAGATGATACATCCGCAGACCAAGGTTTTAACCATAAGGCTCTCCGGGCTAGAACAGAGAAACCTGAAATCTTTGCTCCCAGCTTGATAACTTGTAGCGAAGCATCCGTAATGAAGGAATTAGCCAACTTAAGAGCCTTTATCCTATCCTGAATCTCGTCCAAGGGAGTGTCTGTCTTAATAGCATCAGACAACGCATCAAACCAATATGCCGCCGCACTGGTGATGGTAGCAATGCACAGCAGGTTGCCATTGTAACCCCTGGTGTACATACATCTTCTTAAGTAACCCCTCTAATTTTTTATCCATAGGATTTTTTAAAGCACAACTATCCTCTATGGGTATAGTAGTTATCTTAGTCAGGGTGGAAACAGCTACTTCCACCTTAGGGACTGTTTGCCAAGCCTCCTTGACAGAGTCGGCTATGGGAAACATCTTTTTAAATATAGGAGATGGAGAAAAAGGGATACCCGGTCTCTCCCACTCCTTAGCAATGATCTCAGAAGCTTGGTCTGGTACTGGAAAAACCTCTATCGAGGAAGGTACCTCAAAATATTTGTTTAGCTTACTGGATTTTTTCGGATTAACGACGACCATAGTGTCACCGTCATCTAATGTAGCTAAAACCTCCTTAACAGGCGGAGGTGCTCAAGCTTAAAAGTGAAGGATACAACTTCAGTATCAGTAGTAGGTATTACACTGTCAGGGTCCTGAGATTTCACACTCAGATGCTACCGAAGGATCCGCCTCCTCAGGCTTCTGGGAGGGAACATCCGAAATAGCAACAACTGCATCAGTAACCTCACCTACTGAATGTCTAATTTTCCTCTTGCGCTTCGCCTGCAACATAGGGAAGGCAGATTATGCATCAGAAACCGCAGAGGACATGAGAGAAGCGATGTCTTGCAACGTAACTCCAGGGGGAGTTAGAGAGGAAGCACAGGGCACTGCATGTGTGGGCGATACAAGTTGGGACGCTTGAGGAGAAAGCTGCGGCATATATTAAACATTGACATTGGACTCCTGAACAGTATCCTCCTTGGAGAATGATGGCTCAGAAAAAAGTCTATCCCTGTAATTTAAAGTTCTCTCAATGCATGAGGAACAGAAAGGGATTGGTGGTTCCACATTGGCATCAAAACACAAAGAACAAGTAACATTTTGCAAGGTTTCCTGGTCCATTCTAACTCACAATGTCAAATATCAGATAAAAAGTTCAAATCATTAATCAAATTTAAAAAAAACTTGAAAAAAATGTTACTGTCACTAAATTTTAAACAGTAACTTTTTTACTTTTACATTGCAGAAATGACAGTAAATTTAAACAATATCTCAGATCACCTCCTGAGGTGCCTACCTGCCTAATGACACTGGTCTTTTTCTGAACAGGAGCCAACATTTTATTTAACGGATATGGACTCAGCAACAGATGAAAGAAACAGGTCTCCTTTTCCAACCACGAATAGAAAAAGCGCAATGCGTATACAGAAAACAGAAGCTGCACCGTCTCTTCTGATCAACAGGAAGTACAGATAAAAGGCTTGCAACGCAAATTGCCGCCTCCTGTAGACCTGCCCATCATGGGCGTCACAAGTCTTCTGCCGGTCGGTCTATTTTTATATAAGTGAAACCGCCGGGAGAATGGAACCACCAATTTGCCTCAATCAAATTTTAAGCCCCAGTGCCTGCGTTCAGCTGTCTACACCAAAGAGCCTCCCCATAGCCCCTGTGTCCCTTCTAAGTGACTTTTTATTCTGAGTCTTCTTATCCCCCAGAAAATAAAGTAAGCACTTACCTCCTCATCTGCCTGACAGCAAGGCAGCTCCCAGGTTTGAGAGGTCCTCTCCCTCCCATGGACCTGTGAAAAGAAATAACTGAGTAATATTATCCAGTCTGCCAGGGTTAGGGCAGCATCAGTATATGGGAGGCGCAGTGAGAATTATGTCCCACAAGTTCCCATTGCTCTAAAGCCACCACTGCTCTGCTGAAGAGACGGATATGGACTACGGCTACACCCTAGGACAAAGCAGCACAATCTTGCACCACTTAGAAAAAGAACTTCAATCAAGAGTTTATTTTCGAACACCTAACTTTACCACTTCCTTGCTCTAACATAGGTAAAGAGAATGACTGGAGTGGGAGGAAAGGGAGGTGATATTTAACAGCTTGGCTGTGGTGCACTTTGCCGCCTCCTGCTGGGCAGGAGTGATATTCCCAATAGTAATTAGATGATCCGTGGACTCATTGTGTCATTAAAAAGAAAACAAAATTTATGCTTACCTGATAAATTACTTTCTCCAACGGTGTGTCCGGTCCACGGCGTCATCCTTACTTGTGGGAATATCTCTTCCCCAACAGGAAATGGCAAAGAGTCCCAGCAAAGCTGGCCATATAGTCCCTCCTAGGCTCCGCCCACCCCAGTCATTCGACCGACGGACAGGAGGAAAAATATAGGAGAAACCATATAGTACCGTGGTGACTGTAAGAGAAAATAATTCATCAGACCTGATTAAAAAAACCAGGGCGGGCCGTGGACCGGACACACCGTTGGAGAAAGTAATTTATCAGGTAAGCATAAATTCTGTTTTCTCCAACATTGGTGTGTCCGGTCCATGGCGTCATCCTTACTTGTGGGAACCAATACCAAAGCTTTAGGACACGGATGAAGGGAGGGAGCAAATCAGGTTACCTAAACGGAAGGCACCACGGCTTGCAAAACCTTTCTCCCAAAAAACATAATTTATGTAAGAACTTACCTGATAAATTCATTTCTTTCATATTAGCAAGAGTCCATGAGCTAGTGACGTATGGGATATACATTCCTACCAGGAGGGGCAAAGTTTCCCAAACCTCAAAATGCCCATAAATACACCCCTCACCACACCCACAATTCAGTTTAACGAATAGCCAAGAAGTGGGGTGATAAGAAAAAAGTGCGAAAGCATATAAAATAAGGAATTGGAATAATTGTGCTTTATACAAAATCATAACCACCACAAAAAAAGGGCGGGCCTCATGGACTCTTGCTAATATGAAAGAAATGAATTTATCAGGTAAGTTCTTACATAAATTATGTTTTCTTTCATGTAATTAGCAAGAGTCCATGAGCTAGTGACGTATGGGATAATGACTACCCAAGAAGTGGATCTTTCCACACAAGAGTCACTAGAGAGGGAGGGATAAAATAAAGACAGCCAATTCCTGCTGAAAATAATCCACACCCAAAATAAAGTTTAATGAAAAACATAAGCAGAAGATTCAAACTGAAACCGCTGCCTGAAGTACTTTTCTACCAAAAACTGCTTCAGAAGAAGAAAATACATCAAAATGGTAGAATTTAGTAAAAGTATGCAAAGAGGACCAAGTCGCTGCTTTGCAGATCTGGTCAACCGAAGCTTCATTCCTAAACGCCCAGGAAGTAGAAACTGACCTAGTAGAATGAGCTGTAATTCTCTGAGGCGGAGTTTTACCCGACTCAACATAGGCAAGATGAATTAAAGATTTCAACCAAGATGCCAAAGAAATGGCAGAAGCTTTCTGGCCTTTTCTAGAACCGGAAAAAATAACAAATAGACTAGAAGACTTACGAAAAGATTTCGTAGCTTCAACATAATATTTCAAAGCTCTAACAACATCCAAAGAATGCAACGATTTCTCCTTAGAATTCTTAGGATTAGGACATAATGAAGGAACCACAATTTCTCTACTAATGTTGTTGGAATTCACAACTTTAGGTAAAAATTCAAAAGAAGTTCGCAACACCGCCTTATCCTGATGAAAAATCAGAAAAGGAGACTCACAAGAAAGAGCAGATAATTCAGAAACTCTTCTGGCAGAAGAGATGGCCAAAAGGAACAAAAAACTTTCCAAGAAAGTAATTTAATATCCAATGAATGCATAGGTTCAAATGGAGGAGCTTGAAGAGCCCCCAGAACCAAATTCAAACTCCAAGGAGGAGAAATTGACTTAATGACAGGCTTTATACGAACCAAAGCTTGTACAAAACAATGAATATCAGGAAGAATAGCAATCTTTCTGTGAAAAAGAACAGAAAGAGCAGAGATTTGACCTTTCAAGGAACTTGCGGACAAACCCTTATCTAAACCATCCTGAAGAATACTGTAATATTCTCGGTATTCTAAAAGAATGCCAAGAAAAAAGATGAGAAAGACACCAAGAAATATAAGTCTTCCAGACTCTATAATATATCTCTCTGGATACAGATGTACGAGCCTGTAACATAGTATTAATCACAGAGTCAGAGAAACCTCTTTGACCAAGAATCAAGCGTTCAATCGCCATACCTTTAAATTTAAGGATTTCAGATCCTGATGGAAAAAAAGGACCTTGAGACAAAAGGTCTGGTCTTAACGGAAGAGTCCACGGTTGGCAAGAGGCCATCCGGACAAGATCCGCATACCAAAACCTGTAAGGCCATGCCGGAGCTACCAGCAGAACAAACGAGCATTCCTTCAGAATCTTGGAGGTTACTCTTGGAAGAAGAACTAGAGGCGGAAAGATATAGGGAGGATGATACTTCCAAGGAAGTGATAATGCATCCACTGCCTCCGCCTGAGGATCCCGGGATCTGGACAGATACCTGGGAAGTTTCTTGTTTAGATGAGAAGCCATCAGATCTATTTCTGGAAGTTCCTACATTTGAACAATCTGAAGAAATACCTCTGGGTGAAGAGACCATTCGCCCGGATGCAACGTTTGACGACTGAGATAATCCGCTTTCCAATTGTCCATACCTGGGATATGAACCGCAGAGATTAGACAGGAGCTGGATTCCGCCCAAACCAAAATTCGAGATACTTCTTTCATAGCCAGAGGACTGTGAGTCCCTCCTTGATGATTGATGTATGCCACAGTAGTGACATTGTCTATCTGAAAACAAATGAACAACTCTCTCTTCAGAAGAGGCCAAGACTGAAGAGCTCTGAAAATTGCACGGAGTTCCAAAATATTGATCGGAAATCTCACCTCCTGAGATTCCCAAACCCCTTGTGCCGTCAGATACCCCCACACAGCTCCCCAACCTGTAAGACTTGCATCTGTTGAGATTATAGTCCAGGTCGGAAGAACAAAGAAGCCCCCTGAACTAAATGATGGTGATCTGTCCACCATGTCAGAGAGTGTTGTAAAATCGGTTTAAAGATAGTAATTGAGATATCTTTGAGTAATCCCTGCACCATTGGTTCAGCATACAGAGCTGAAGAGGTCGCATGTGAAAACGAGCAAAGGAGATCGCATCTGATGCGGCAGTCCTAAGACCCAACATTTCCATGCATAAGGCTACCAAAGGGAATGATTGTGACTGAAGGTTTTGACAAGCTGATATCAATGTTAAACTTCTCTTGTCTGACAAGGACAGAGTCATAGACACTGAAGTTATCTAGAAACCTAAAAAGGTTACCCTTGTCTGAGGAATCAATGAACTGATTGGTAAATTGATCCTCCAACCATGAACTTGAAGAAACAACACAAGTCGATTCGTATGAGATTCTTCGAAAATGAGAAGACTGAGCAAATACCAAGATATCGTCCAAATAAGAAAATACCAAAACCCTATTCTCTGATTACAGAAAGAAGGGCACCGAGAACCTTTGAAAAAAATTCTTGGAACTGAGGCTAAGCCAAACGGTAGAGCCACAAAACTGGTAATGCTTGTCTAAAAAGAGAATCTCAGACACTAAAAGTGATCTGGATGAATCGGAATATGCAGATACACATCCTGTAAATCTATTGTAGACATATAATGCCCTTGCTAAACAAAAGGCAGGATAGTCCTACAGTAACCATCTTGAATGTTGGTATCCTAACATAATGATTCAATAATGATAGATCCGGAACTGGTCTGAAGGAATTGATCTTCTTTGGTACAATGAAGAGATAAAATAAGACCCCAGCCCCTGTTCCAGAACTGGAACTGGCATAAATACTCCAGCCAACTCTAGATCTGAAACACATTTCAGAAATGCTGAGCCTTTGCTGTGTTAACTGGGACACGGGAAAGAAAAGAATCTCTTAGCAGGAGGCCTTAACTTGAAGCCAATTCTGTACCTTTCTGAAACAATGTTTCTGAAACCAGAGATTAAGAACGGAATTGATCCAAATTTCTTTGAAGAAAACGTAATCTGCCCCATACCAGCTGAGCTGGAATAAGGGCCGCACCTTCATAGGTACTTAGGAGCTGGCTATAGGTTTCTATAAGGCTTGGATATATTCCAAACTGGAAATAGTTTCCAAACTGATACCGCTCCTGAGGATGAAGGATCAGGCTTTTGTTCCTTGTGAGGAAAGGAACGAAAAACATAATTTATGTAAGAACTTACCTGATAAATTCATTTCTTTCATATTAACAAGAGTCCATGAGCTAGTGACGTATGGGATATACATTCCTACCAGGAGGGGCAAAGTTTCCCAAACCTTAAAATGCCTATAAATACACCCCTCACCACACCCACAAATCAGTTTAACGAATAGCCAAGAAGTGGGGTGATAAGAAAAAGTGCGAAGCATATAAAATAAGGAATTGGAATAATTGTGCTTTATACAAAAAAATCATAACCACCACAAAAAAGGGTGGGCCTCATGGACTCTTGTTAATATGAAAGAAATGAATTTATCAGGTAAGTTCTTACATAAATTATGTTTTCTTTCATGTAATTAACAAGAGTCCATGAGCTAGTGACGTATGGGATAATGACTACCCAAGATGTGGATCTTTCCACACAAGAGTCACTAGAGAGGGAGGGATAAAATAAAGACAGCCAATTCCTGCTGAAAATAATCCACACCCAAAATAAAGTTTAACAAAAAACATAAGCAGAAGATTCAAACTGAAACCGCTGCCTGAAGAACTTTTCTACCAAAAACTGCTTCAGAAGAAGAAAATACATCAAAATGGTAGAATTTAGTAAAAGTATGCAAAGAAGACCAAGTTGCTGCTTTGCAGATCTGGTCAACCGAAGCTTCATTCCTAAACGCCCAGGAAGTAGATACTGACCTAGTAGAATGAGCTGTAATTCTTTGAGGCGGAGTTTTACCCGACTCAACATAGGCAAGATGAATTAAAGATTTCAACCAAGATGCCAAAGAAATGGCAGAAGCTTTCTGGCCTTTCCTAGAACCGGAAAAGATAACAAATAGACTAGAAGTCTTACGGAAAGATTTCGTAGCTTCAACATAATATTTCAAAGCTCTAACAACATCCAAAGAATGCAATGATTTCTCCTTAGAATTCTTAGGATTAGGACATAATGAAGGAACCACAATTTCTCTACTAATGTTGTTGGAATTCACAACTTTAGGTAAAAATTCAAAAGAAGTTCGCAACACCGCCTTATCCTGATGAAAAATCAGAAAAGGAGACTCACATGAAAGAGCAGATAATTCAGAAACTCTTCTAGCAGAAGAGATAGCCAAAAGGAACAAAACTTTCCAAGAAAGTAATTTAATGTCCAATGAATGCATAGGTTCAAACGGAGGAGCTTGAAGAGCTCCCAGAACCAAATTCAAACTCCAAGGAGGAGAAATTGACTTAATGACAGGTTTTATACGAACCAAAGCTTGTACAAAACAATGAATATCAGGAAGAATAGCAATCTTTCTGTGAAAAAGAACAGAAAGAGCAGAGATTTGTCCTTTCAAAGAACTTGCGGACAAAACCTTATCCAAACCATCCTGAAGAAATTGTAAAATTCTCGGTATTCTAAAAGAATGCCAAGAAAAATGATGAGAAAGACACCAAGAAATATAAGTCTTCCAGACTCTATAATATATCTCTCGAGATACAGATTTACGAGCCTGTAACATAGTATTAATCACGGAGTCAGAGAAACCTCTATGACCAAGAATCAAGCGTTCAATCTCCATACCTTTAAATTTAAGGATTTCAGATCCGGATGGAAAAAAGGACCTTGTGACAGAAGGTCTGGTCTTAACGGAAGAGTCCATGGCTGGCAAGATGCCATCCGGACAAGATCCGCATACCAAAACCTGTGAGGCCATGCCGGAGCTATTAGCAGAACAAACGAGCATTCCCTCAGAATCTTGGAGATTACTCTTGGAAGAAGAACTAGAGGCGGAAAGATATAGGCAGGATGATACTTCCAAGGAAGTGATAATGCATCCACTGCCTCCGCCTGAGGATCCCGGGATCTGGACAGATACCTGGGAAGTTTCTTGTTTAGATGAGAGGCCATCAGATCTATCTCTGAGAGCCCCCACAATTGAACAATCTGAAGAAATACCTCTGGGTGAAGAGACCATTCGCCCGGATGCAACGTTTGGCGACTGAGATAATCCGCTTCCCAATTGTCTACACCTGGGATATGAACCGCAGAGATTAGACAGGAGCTGGATTCCGCCCAAACCAAAATTCGAGATACTTCTTTCATAGCCAGAGGACTGTGAGTCCCTCCTTGATGATTGATGTATGCCACAGTTGTGACATTGTCTGTCTGAAAACAAATGAACGATTCTCTCTTCAGAAGAGGCCAAAACTGAAGAGCTCTGAAAATTGCACGGAGTTCCAAAATATTGATCGGTAATCTCACCTCCTGAGATTCCCAAACTCCTTGTGCCGTCAGAGATCCCCACACAGCTCCCCAACCTGTGAGACTTGCATCTGTTGAAATTACAGTCCAGGTCGGAAGAACAAAAGAAGCCCCCTGAATTAAACGATGGTGATCTGTCCACCACGTTAGAGAGTGTCGAACAATCGGTTTTAAAGATATTAATTGAGATATCTTCGTGTAATCCCTGCACCATTGGTTCAGCATACAGAGCTGAAGAGGTCGCATGTGAAAACGAGCAAAGGGGATCGCGTCCGATGCAGCAGTCATAAGACCTAGAATTTCCATGCATAAGGCTACCGAAGGGAATGATTGTGACTGAAGGTTTCGACAAGCTGTAATCAATTTTAGACGTCTCTTGTCTGTTAAAGACAGAGTCATGGACACTGAATCTATCTGGAAACCCAGAAAGGTTACCCTTGTTTGAGGAATCAAAGAACTTTTTAGTAAATTGATCCTCCAACCATGATCTTGAAGAAACAACACAAGTCGATTCGTATGAGACTCTGCTAAATGTAAAGACGGAGCAAGTACCAAGATATCGTCCAAATAAGGAAATACCACAATACCCTGTTCTCTGATTACAGACAGAAGGGCACCGAGAATCTTTGTGAAAATTCTTGGAGCTGTAGCAAGGCCAAACGGTAGAGCCACAAATTGGTAATGCTTGTCTAGAAAAGAGAATCTCAGGAACTGATAATGATCTGGATGAATCGGAATATGCAGATATGCATCCTGTAAATCTATTGTGGACATATAATTCCCTTGCTGAACAAAAGGCAATATAGTCCTTACAGTTACCATCTTGAACGTTGGTATCCTTACATAGCGATTCAATAATTTTAGATCCAGAACTGGTCTGAAGGAATTCTCCTTCTTTGGTACAATGAAGAGATTTGAATAAAACCCCATCCCCTGTTCCGGAACTGGAACTGACATAATTACTCCAGCCAACTCTAGATCTGAAACACAATTCAGAAATGCTTGAGCTTTCACTGGATTTACTGGGACATGGGAAAGAAAAAATCTCTTTGCAGGAGGTCTCATCTTGAAACCAATTCTGTACCCTTCTGAAACAATGTTCTGAATCCAAAGATTGTGAACAGAATTGATCCAAATTTCTTTGAAAAAACGTAACCTGCCCCCTACCAGCGGAACTGGAATGAGGGCCGTACCTTCATGTGAACTTAGAAGCAGGCTTTGCCTTTCTAGCAGGCTTGGATTTATTCCAGACTGGAGATGGTTTCCAAACTGAAACTGCTCCTGAGGACGAAGGATCAGGCTTTTGTTCTTTGTTGAAACGAAAGGATCGAAAACGATTGTTAGCCCTGTTTTTACCTTTAGACTTTTTATCCTGTGGTAAAAAAGTTCCTTTCCCACCAGTAACAGTTGAAATAATAGAATCCAACTGAGAACCAAATAATTTGTTTCCCTGGAAAGAAATGGAAAGTAGAGTTGATTTAGAAGCCATATCAGCATTCCAAGTCTTAAGCCATAAAGCTCTTCTGGCTAAGATAGCCAGAGACATAAATCTAACATCAACTCTAATAATATCAAAAATGGCATCACAAATGAAATTATTAGCATGCTGGAGAAGAATAATAATATCATGAGAATCACGATTTGTTACTTGTTGCGCTAGAGTTTCCAACCAAAAAGTTGAAGCTGCAGCAACATCAGCCAATGATATAGCAGGTCTAAGAAGATTACCTGAACATAGATAAGCTTTTCTTAGAAAAGATTCAATTTTTCTATCTAAAGGATCCTTAAACGAGGTACCATCTGATGTAGGAATGGTAGTACGTTTAGCAAGGGTAGAAATAGCCCCATCAACTTTAGGGATTTTGTCCCAAAATTCTAACCTGTCAGGCGGAACAGGATATAATTGCTTAAAACGTTTAGAAGGAGTAAATGAATTACCCAATCTATCCCATTCCTTAGCAATTACTGCAGAAATAGCATTAGGAACAGGAAAGACTTCTGGAATAACCGCAGGAGCTTTAAAAACCTTATCTAAACGTATAGAATTAGTATCAAGAGGACTAGAATCCTCTATTTCTAAAGCAATTAGTACTTCTTTAAGTAAAGAGCGAATAAATTCCATCTTAAATAAATATGAAGATTTATCAGCATCAATCTCTGAGACAGAATCCTCTGAACCAGAAGAGTCCAAAGAATCAGAAAGATGGTGTTCATTTAAAAATTCATCTGTAGAAAGAGAAGATTTAAAAGACTTTTTACGTTTACTAGAAGGAGAAATAACAGACAAAGCCTTCTTTATGGATTCAGAAACAAAATCTCTTATGTTATCAGGAACATTCTGCACCTTAGATGTTGAGGGAACTGCAACAGGCAATGGTACATCACTAAAGGAAATATTATCTGCATTAACAAGTTTGTCATGACATTTAATACAAACAACAGCTGGAGGAATAGCTACCAAAAGTTTACAGCAGATACACTTAGCTTTGGTAGATCCAGCAGGCAGAGGTTTTCCTGTAGTATCTTCTGGCTCAGATGCAACGTGAGACATCTTGCAATATGTAAGAGAAAAAACAACATATAAAGCAAAATAGATCAAATTCCTTATAAGACAGTTTCAGGAATGGGAAAAAAATGCCAAACATCAAGCTTCTAGCAACCAGAAGCAAATGAAAAATGAGACTGAAATAATGTGGAGACAAAAGCGACGCCCATATTTTTTGGCGCCAAAAAAGACGCCCACATTATTTGGCGCCTAAATGCTTTTTGCGCCAAAAATGACGCAACATCCGGAACGCCGACATTTTTGGCGCAAAATAACGTCAAAAAATGACGCAACTTCCGGCGACACGTATGACGCCGGAAACGGAATGAATTTTTGCGCCAAAAAAGTCCGCGCCAAAAATGACGCAATAAAATGAAGCATTTTCAGCCCCCGCGAGCCTAACAGCCCACAGGGAAAAAGTCAAATTTTTGAGGTAAGAAAAAATATGATAATTAAAGCATAATCCCAAATATGAAACTGACTGTCTGGAAATAAGGAAAGTTGAACATTCTGAGTCAAGGCAAATAAATGTTTGAATACATATATTTAGAACTTTATAAATAAAGTGCCCAACCATAGCTTAGAGTGTCACAGAAAATAAGACTTACTTACCCCAGGACACTCATCTACATGTTTGTAGAAAGCCAAACCAGTACTGAAACGAGAATCAGTAGAGGAAATGGTAAATATAAGAGTATATCGTCGATCTGAAAAGGGAGGTAAGAGATGAATCTCTACGACCGATAACAGAGAACCTTATGAAATAGACCCCGTAGAAGGAGATCACTGCATTCAATAGGCAATACTCTCCTCACATCCCTCTGACATTCACTGCACGCTGAGAGGAAAACCGGGCTCCAACTTGCTGCGGAGCGCATATCAACGTAGAATCTAGCACAAACTTACTTCACCACCTCCCTTGGAGGCAAAGTTTGTAAAAACTGATTTGTGGGTGTGGTGAGGGGTGTATTTATAGGCATTTTAAGGTTTGGGAAACTTTGCCCCTCCTGGTAGGAATGTATATCCCATACGTCACTAGCTCATGGACTCTTGTTAATTACATGAAAGAAATGATTATTTACCCTGGAAAGAAAGGGAAAGCAAAGTTGACTTAGAAGACATGTCAGCATTCCAAGTTTAATCCATAAAGCTATTCTAGCTAAAATAGCTAGAGACATATACCTGACATCAACTCTAATGATATCAAAAGATGGTATCACCAATAAAATTATTAGCATGTTATAGAATAAAAATAATGCTATAAAATTATGATCTGTTACTTGTTGCGCTAAAGCTTCTAACCAAAAAGTTGAAGCTGCAGCAACATCCGCTAAAAATATAGCAGGTCTAAGAAAATTACCTGAACATAAGTAAGCTTTTCTTAGAAAGGAATCAATTTTCCTATCTAAAGGATCCTTAAATGAAGTACTATCTGCCGTAGGAATAGTAGTACATTAGCAGGAGTAGAGACAGCCCCATAACCTTAGGGATTTTTGTCCCAAAAAACTCTAATCTGTCAGATGGCACAGGATATAATTTGCTTAAACGTCTAGAAGGAGTAAATAAATTACCCAAATTATTCCATTCCCTGGAAATTACTTCAGAAATAGCATCAGGGAGATAAAACACTTCTGGAATAACTACAGGAGATTTAAAAACCTTATTGAAACGTTTACATTTAGTATCAAGAGGACCAGAATCCTCTATTTCTAATGCAAATAACACTTCTTTAAGTAAAGAACGAATAAATTACATCTTGAACAAATACAAAGATTTATCAGCATCAACCTCTGAGACAGAAACCTCAGAACCAGAAGAACCATTATCAGTATCAGAATGATGATGTTCATTTAAAAATTCATCTGAAAAAAAGAGAAGTTTTAAAAGACTTTTATGTATACTAGAAGGAAAAATAACAGACATAGCCTTCTTAATGGATTTAAAAAATAAAATCTCTTATGTTATCAGGAACACTCTGAAAATTAGATGTTGACGGAACAGCAACAGGTAATGTAACAGTACTAAAGGAAATTTTATCTGCATTAATAAGTTTGACATGACATGCAATACAAATAACAGCTGGAGAAACAGATACCAAAAGTTTATAGCAGATACACTTAGCTTGGTATCTCCAGCATTGTGCAGTGATTTTCCTGAAGTATCTTCTGACTCAGTTGCAACGTGGAACATCTTGCAATATGTAAAAGAAAAAAACAACATATAAAGCAAAATTGATCAAATTCCTTAAATGACAGTTTCAGGAATGGGAAAAAATGCCAAAGAACAAGCTTCTAGCAACCAGAAGCAATAAAAAATGAGACTTAAATAATGTGGAGACAAAAGTGACGCCCATATTTTTTCACATCCGGAACGCCGACATTTTTGGCGCAAAATAACGTCAAAGAATGACGCAACTTCCGGCGACACGTATGACGCCGGAAACGGAAATAGAATTTTTGCGCCAAAAAAGTCCGCGCCAAGAATGACGCAATAAAATGAAGCATTTTCAGCCCCCGCGAGCCTAACAGCCCACAGGGAAAAAGTCAAATTTTAAGGTAAAAAATGTTAAATTAAAATGCATTATCCCAAATATGAAACTGACTGTCTGAAAAATAAGGAAAGTTGAACATTCTGAGTCAAGGCAAATAAATGTTTGAATACATATATTTAGAACTTTATAAACAAAGTGCCCAACCATAGCTAGGAGTGTCACAGAAAATAAGACTTACTTACCCCAGGACACTCATCTACATATAGCAGATAGCCAAACCAGTACTGAAACGAGAATCAGCAGAGGTAATGGTATATATAAGAGTATATCGTCGATCTGAAAAGGGAGGTAAGAGATGAATCTCTACGACCGATAACAGAGAACCTATGAAATAGACCCCTTAGAAGGAGATCACTGCATTCAAATAGGCAATACTCTCCTCACATCCCTCTGACATTCACTGCACGCTGAGAGGAAAACCGGGCTCCAACCTGCTGCGGAGCGCATATCAACGTAGAATCTAGCACAAACTTACTTCACCACCTCCATCGGAGGCAAAGTTTGTAAAACTGAATTGTGGGTGTGGTGAGGGGTGTATTTATGGGCATTTTGAGGTTTGGGAAACTTTGCCCCTCCTGGTAGGAATGTATATCCCATACGTCACTAGCTCATGGACTCTTGCTAATTACATGAAAGAAATAGCCTCCGAAGAAGCAAAAGTATCAAATTTGTAAAATTTGGCAAAAGTGTGCAGTGAAGACCAAGTCGCTGCCTTACATATCTGGTCAACAGAAGCCTCGTTCTTGAAGGCCCATGTGGAAGCCACAGCCCTAGTGGAGTGAGCCGTGATTCTTTCAGGAGGCTGCCGTCCGGCAGTCTCGTAAGCCAATCGGATGATGCTTTTAAGCCAAAAGGAAAGAGAGGTAGAAGTCGCTTTTTGACCTCTCCTTTTACCAGAATAGACGACAAACAAAGAAGATGTTTGTCTGAAATCTTTTGTAGCCTCTAAATAGAATTTTAGAGCACGGACTACGTCCAAATTGTGTAACAAACGTTCCTTCTTTGAAACTGGATTCGGACATAAAGAAGGTACAACTATCTCCTGGTTAATATTCTTGTTAGAAACAACCTTTGGAAGAAAGCCAGGCTTAGTACGCAAAACCACCTTATCTGCATGGAACACCAGATAAGGCGGAGAACACTGCAAAGCAGATAACTCTGAAACTCTTCTAGCAGAAGAAATAGCAACCAAAAACAAAACTTTCCAAGATAGTAACTTAATATCTATGGAATGTAAAGGTTCAAACGGAACCCCTTGAAGAACTGAAAGAACTAGATTTAGACTCCAGGGAGGAGTCAAAGGTCTGTAAACAGGCTTGATCCTAACCAGAGCCTGAACAAATGCTTGAACATCTGGCACAGCTGCCAGTCTTTTATGTAGTAAGACAGATAAAGCAGAGATCTGTCCCTTTAGAGAACTTGCAGATAATCCTTTCTCCAAACCTTCTTGTAGAAAGGAGAGAATCTTAGGAATTTTTATCTTATTCCATGGGAACCCTTTGGATTCACACCAACAGATATATCTTTTCCATATTTTATGGTAAATCTTTCTAGTTACTGGTTTTCTGGCCTGAACTAGAGTATCTATCACAGAATCTGAAAACCCACGCTTTGATAGGATCAAGCGTTCAATCTCCAAGCCGTCAGCTGGAGGGAGACCAGATTTGGATGTCCGAATGGACCCTGAACAAGAAGGTCCTGTCTCAAAGGTAGCTTCCATGGTGGAACCGATGACATATTCACCAGGTCTGCATACCAAGTCCTGCGTGGCCACGCAGGAGCTATCAAGATCACAGAGGCCCTCTCTGTGATCGGTGGAAATACATAAGCTAGGTTGAAGGTCCAAGGTGCTACTAGTGCATCTACTAGAGTCGCCTTGGGATCCCTGGATCTGGACCCGTAGCAAGGAACTGACGAGGCGCCATCAGATCCATGTCTGGAATGCCCCATAATTGAATCAACTGGGCAAAAATCTCCGGGTGGAGTTCCCACTCCCCCGGATGGAATGTCTGACGACTCAGATAATCCGCCTCCCAGTTTTCCACTCCTGGGATGTGGATCGCAGATAGGTGGCAGGAGTGATCCTCCTCCCATTTTATGCTTTTGGTCACTTCTCTCATTGCCAGGGAACTCCTTGTTCCCCCCTGATGGTTGATGTAAGCAACCGTCGCCATGTTGTCTGATTGGAATCTTATGAATCTGGCCTTTGCTAGTCGAGGCCAAGCCCTGAGAGTATTGAATATCACTCTCAGTTCCAGAATGTTTATCGGGAGAAGAGACTCTTCCCGAGACCATAGACCCTGAGCTTTCAGGGAGTCCCAGACCGCGCCCCAGCACACTAGACTGGCGTTGGTCGTGACGATGACCCACTCTGGCCTGCGGAAGCTCATTCCCTGGGACAGGTGATCCTGGGTTAGCCACCAACGGAGTGAGTCTCTGGTCTTCTGATCTACTTGAATCACTGGAGACAAGTCTGTATAGTCCCCATTCCACTGTTTGAGCATGCACAGTTGTAATGGTCTTAGATGAATTCATGCAAAAGGAACTATGTCCATTGCTGCAACCATCAACCCTACTACTTCCATGCACTGCGCTATGGAAGGACGTGGAACAGAATGAAGAACTTGACAAGTGCTTAGAAGTTTTGATTTTCTGACCTCTGTCAGAAAAATCCTCATTTCTAAGGAATCTATTATTGTTCCCAAGAAGGGAACTCTTGTTGACGGAGACAGAGAACTTTTTTCTATGTTCACCTTCCATCCGTGTGATCTGAGAAAGGCTAGAACGATGTCTGTATGAGCCTTTGCTTTTGACAGGGACGACGCTTGTATTAGAATGTCGTCCAAGTATGGTACTACTGCAATGCCCCTCGGTCTTAGAACCGCTAGAAGGGACCCGAGTACCTTTGTGAAAATCCTTGGAGCAGTGGCTAACCCGAATGGGAGGGCCACAAACTGGTAATGTTTGTCCAGAAAGGCAAACCTTAGGAACTGATGATGTTCTTTGTGGATAGGAATATGTAGGTACACATCCTTTAGATCCACGGTAGTCATAAATTGACCTTCCTGGATAGTGGGTAGAATCGTTCGAATGGTTTCCATCTTGAACGATGGTACCCTGAGAAATTTGTTTAGGATCTTCAAATCCAAAATCGGTCTGAAGGTTCCCTCTTTTTTGGGAACTACGAACAGATTTGAATAAAATCCCATTCCTTGTTCCTTTATTGGAACTGGGTGTATCACTCCCATCTTTAACAGGTCTTCTACACAATGTAAGAACGCCTGTCTCTTTATTTGGTTTAAGGATAAGTGAGACATGTGGAACCTTCCCCTTGGGGGTAGTTCCCTGAATTCCAGAAGATAACCCTGAGAAACTATTTCTAGTGCCCAGGGATCCTGAACATCTCTTGCCCAAGCCTGAGCAAAGAGAGAGAGTCTGCCCCCTACTAGATCTGGTCCCGGATCGGGGGCTACTCCTTCATGCTGTTTTCTTAGCAGCAGCAGGCTTCTTGGCCTGCTTACCCTTGTTCCAGCCTTGCATCGGTTTCCAGGCTGGTTTGGGTTGTGAGGCATTACCCTCTTGCTTAGAGGATGCAGAATTAGAGGCCGGTCCGTTCCTGAAATTGCGAAAGGAACGAAAATTAGACTTATTCTTGGCCTTGAAAGGCCTGTCTTGTGGAAGGGCGTGGCCCTTTCCCCCAGTGATGTCTGAGATAATCTCTTTCAATTCTGGTCCAAATAGAGTTTTACCTTTGAAAGGGATGTTAAGCAATTTTGTCTTGGATGATACATCCGCTGACCAAGACTTTAGCCAAAGCGCTCTGCGCGCCACAATTGCAAACCCTGAATTTTTCGCCGCTAATCTAGCTAATTGCAAAGCGGCATCTAAAATAAGAGAGTTAGCCAACTTAAGTGCGTGAACTCTGTCCATAACCTCCTCATATGGAGTCTCTCTATTGAGCGACTTTTCTAGTTCTTCGAACCAGAACCACGCTGCTGTAGTGACAGGAACAATGCACGAAATGGGTTGTAGAAGGTAACCTTGCTGTACAAAAATCTTTATAAGCAAACCCTCCAATTTTTTATCCATAGGATCTTTGAAAGCACAACTATCCTCGATAGGAATAGTAGTGCGCTTGTTTAGAGTATAAACTGCCCCCTCGACCTTAGGGACTGTCTGCCATAAGTCTTTTCTGGAGTCGACCATAGGAAATAATTTCTTAAATATAGGGGGGGGTGAACAAAAGGTATGCCGGGCTTTTCCCACTCCTTATTTACTATGTCCGCCACCCGCTTGGGTATAGGAAAAGCGTCGGGGTGCACCGGAACCTCTAGGAACTTGTCCATCTTGCATAATTTCTCTGGAATGACCAAGTTGTCACAATCATCCAGAGTAGATAACACCTCCTTAAGCAGTGCGCGGAGATGTTCCAATTTAAATTTAAATGTCACAACATCAGGTTCAGCTTGTTGAGAATTTTTTCCTGAATCTGAAATTTCCCCATCTGACAAAACCTCCCTCATGGCCACTTCAGATTGGTGTGAGGGTATGACAGAACAATTATCATCAGCACCCTCCTGCTTTTCAGTGTTTAAAACAGAGCAATCGCGCTTTCTCTGATATGTAGGCATTTTGGATAAAATATTTGCTATGGAGTTATCCATTACAGCCGTCAATTGTTGCATGGTAATAAGCATTAGCGCGCTAGATGTACTAGGGGCCTCCTGCATGGGCAAAACTGGTGTAGACACAGTAGGAGATGATGTAGTATCATGTCTACTCCCCTCATCTGAGGAATCATCTTGGGCAATTTCATTATCTGTGGCAGTACTGTCCTTACTTTGTTTGGACGCTATGGCACAATTATCACACAAATTTAAATGGGGAGACACATTGGCTTTCATACATATAGAACATAGCTTATCCGAAGGTACAGACATGTTAAACAGGCATAAACTTGTCAATAAAGCACAAAAACCGTTTTAAAACAAAACCGTTACTGTCTCTTTAAATTTTAAACAGAAGCACTTTATTACTGAATATGTGAAAAAGTATGAAGGAATTGTTAAAAAATTACCAAAATTTCACCAGTGTCTTAAAGCATTAAGAGTATTGCACACCAATTTTCAGAGCTTTAACCCTTAAAATAACGGAACCGGAGCCGTTTACAATTTTAACCCCTATACAGTCCCAGCTATAGCCTTTGCTGCGACCTAACCAAGCCCAGAGGGGAATACGATACCAAATGACGCCTTCTAGAAACTTTTCCAGCTATTTTCAGATCCTCACACATGCATCTGCATGTCTTGCTCTCAAAAACAACTGCGCAGTAATGGCGCGAAAATGAGGCTCAGCCTACAACTGGGAAGGCCCTCCCTGACTGGAAAAGGTGTCTAACATAGTGCCTGCCGTTAAAAAACGTTCCCCAAGTTTATAAATGTGAATTATCAGCATAAACATGTATAAAATGTCCAAATAAAGCAATCGATTTAACCCATAAAAGTGTCTACCAGTTTTATAGCCCATATTAAGCCCTTTATTCTGTTTGCTTGACTAAGAAAATGGCTTACCGGTCCCCATGAGGGGAAATGACAGCCTTCCAGCATTACATGGTCTTGTTAGAAATATGGCTAGTCATACCTTAAGCAGAAAAGTCTGCTAACTGTTTCCCCCAACTGAAGTTACTTCATCTCAACAGTCCTATGTGGAAACAGCAATCGATTTTAGTTACTGTCTGCTAAAATCATCTTCCTCTCACAAACAGAAATCTTCCTCCTTTTCTGTTTCAGAGTAAATAGTACATACCAGTACTATTTTAAAATAACAAACACTTGATAGAAGAATAAAAAACTACATTTAAACACCAAAAAACTCTTAACCATCTCTGTGGAGATGTTGCCTGTGCAACGGCAAAGAGAATGACTGGGGTGGGTGGAGCCTAGGAGGGACTATATGGCCAGCTTTGCTGGGACTCTTTGCCATTTCCTGTTGGGGAAGAGATATTCCCACAAGTAAGGATGACGCCGTGGACCGGACACACCAATGTTGGAGAAATTATGATTTTAAAGACAATACTTTTTCCACGCTTATTTTTCTTACAGAATCTTCCTTTGTTTATTTTAAAAAGGGACATACTTAAATTTAATGCAGCGTGCACATGTTTGTTATGGGACAAAAAGAAGTCGAGGTTAGCTATGGATAGATTAATACAGTTTAAGAAATACTGTGGATTAGCTCTACCTAGTATTAAATATTATAACTTGATAGCCTTGGTTAAATTTGCTATAGATTGGCTTACTGAAGGAAATTATGTAACAGTTGTAAATATGGAACAAGAAATTGTTAAAAGCCTTGCTGCACTGTCCAGCCACTAGATTACCTAGCCCGGTTTCCAAATTATTAATATATACAAAATGTTGTGAAGGCATGGCAGAAACTCTGATTTAATGGGACAATTTTAGATCATCACAATTTCTATTCATTAATTAAAAGGAATATTGCTCACCATATACTTGTCAACGCGTTTTGGCCCACAAAAGAGGCCTTTTTCAAGACTAATTAATGAATATTTTACAGTTTTACACTATGTTGTTATCCTTTATTCACAGGTTTTGAGGACTTCCCAGACTCTTCTTTTTATTTTTATCTCTATTTTTAAGTTACATTTTTTACTTCCACATATCCCTCATTGTTAGGACTGCAACTGAAGGGACAATTAAATTCACGGAACAAACATTCAGGAATATCAAGCTTTATATGTTTTTTTTGTGATCACTTTCACTAGTTTTGTGCACACACTAGTTGTTCACGTTTTTTCCTCTTTTTTCTTTTTTATATATTTTTCACAATTTTGGATTGATTAAAATTTTGGATTGATTAACATTCTGCAGATACATCGTTTTCACCAATTTGGACTGTTTTTCACTTGATTGGATTGTTGTTTTATTATTATTTTTTGGAGATCGCATTTTTTTGGAACTATCACTACTTCCACATTATTATTATTATTGTTCTATTTCTTTTATGTTTTTTATATGATTTTATCTAGGTCGTTTTATAACCAATGCTAATGTTATAACTTGCATTACTCTCTAGCGCAATTGTACCATTAACTTGATTACCCACTCTATGGGCTTGCGTTTTTATGCCATATTTGTAGCAGGTAAATCTGCTAGCGCACATTTGATGGCGTGCTCACGCTCCTACTGTCATCCTCATTTACATATGTGAGGCTCATGTTTAGATGCCATAATCTAAAGTATTATTTATTTTAGACAGTGGGAATTGTTTTAAGTAACACCAATTTCAATCTCAATTTTAATGTGTATATGGATCTATATTTATTAATGTAATAGAATTAAATTTTGTAACATTTTGGGGAAGACTGCTCTAGAATATCCTTTTTTGTGCTATACATTCAAATTCACACTCTGTCCCCAACTCAGAAAGTGCCACCACCACCTTTTGGTAGCATCTACTTTAGTATCAAGGTAATTTGTATAAAGTTCTGGGATACACTTGCTTAGATCTGTGCTATACATATACCGATTTCTTCCACGCATATGTTAGTACCATCACCACCTCTGTGGTTCATTAATAGTATTATACTAAGTATATAGTGTCACTCTTACTTGTGGTCTAACATTATACCTAACTCTCTATCCTTCAAGACCTCGCCTACTTGTGGCGCTCCTTTCTAATCATTTTCTAACCCTTGGATTCACATCAATGAAGATAGATTTTCCTGGTGACAGGCTTTGGAGCCTGAATTAAGGTATCAATGACCAACTCGGAGAAACCAAGTTTTGATAAAATCAAGCGTTCAATCTCCAAGCAGTCAGACGCAGAGAAATTAGATTTGGATGGTTGAAAGGACCCTGAAGTAGAAGGTCCTGCCTCAGCGGCAGAGTCCATGGTGGAAGGGATGACATGTCCACCAGATCTGCATACCAAGTCCTGCGTGGCCACGCAGGTGTTATCAAAATCACCGAAGCTCTCTCCTACTTGATCTTGGCAATCAGACGAGGGAGCAGAGGAAACGGTGGAAACACATAAGCCAGGTTGAAGGACCAAGGCGCTGCTAGAGCATCTATCAGCGCTGCCTTGGGATCCCTGGACCTGGATCCGTAACAAGGAAGCTTGGCGTTCTGACGAGATGCCATGAGATCCAGTTCTGGTTTGCCCCAAAGTTGAATCAACTGTGCAAACACCTCCGGATGGAGTTCCCACTCCCCCGGATGAAAAGTCTGTCGACTTAGAAAATCCGCCTCCCAGTTCTCTACTCCTGGGATATAGATAGCTGATAGATGGCAAGAGTGAACCTCTGCCCATAGGATTATTCTTGAAACCTCCAACATTGCTAGGGAACTCCTTGTTCCCCCTTGATGGTTGATGTAGGCTACAGTCGTGATATTGTTAGACTGAAATCTGATGAACCTGACCGCAGCAAGCTGAGGCCAAGCCTGAAGAGCATTGAATAACGCTCTTAGTTCCAGAATGTTTATCGGAAGGAGTGCCTCCTCCTGAGTCCACGAACCCTGAGCCTTCAGGGAGTTCCAGACTGCACCCCAGCCCAGAAGGGCTGTCGTTACTATTGTCCAATCTGGCCTGCGGAAGGTCATACCCTTGGACAGATGGACCCGAGATAGCCACCAGAGAAGAGAATCCCTGGTCTCTTGATCCAGATTTAGTAGAGGGGACAAATCTGTGTAATCCCCATTCCACTGACTGAGCATGCAGAGTTGCAGTGGTCTGAGATGTAGGCGGGCAAACAGCACTATGTCCATTGCCGCTACCATTAAGCCGATTACTTCCATACACTGAGCCACTGAAGGGCGAGAAGTAGAATAAAGAACATGGCAGGAATTTAGAAGTTTTGACAACCTGGCCTCTGTCAGGTAAATCTTCATTTCTACAGAATCTATCAGAGTTCCTAGGAAGGAAACTCTTGTGAGAGGGGATAGAGAACTCTTTTCTTCGTTCACTTTCAACCCATGAGACCTCAGGAATGCCAGCACAATGTCCGTATGGGACCTGGCGATTTGAAAATTCGACGCCTGTATCAGAATGTCGTCTAGGTAAGGGGCTACTGCTATACCCCGCGGCTTTAGGACCGCTAGGAGTGACCCTAGAACCTTCGTAAAGATTCTTGGTGCCATAGCTAACCCAAAGGGAAGAGCCACAAACTGGTAATGCCTGTCTAGGAAGGCAAACCTGAGAAACCAATGATGATCTCTGTGTACCGGAATGTGAAGATAAGCATCCTTTAAGTCCACGGTAGTCATATATTGACCCTCCTGGATCATAGGTAGGATGGTTCGAATAGTCTCCATCTTGAAGGATGGGACCCTGAGAAATTTGTTTAGGATCTTGAGATCTAAGATAGGTCTGAAAGTTCCCTCTTTCTTGGGAACTACAAACAGATTTGAATAGAAGCCTTGCCCCTGTTCCTCCTTTGGAACTGGGTGGATCACTCCCATAACTAGGAGGTCTTGAACACAATTTAAGAATGCCTCTCTCTTTATCTGGTTTGCAGATAATTGTGAGAGATGAAATCTCCCTTTTGGGGAAGAAGCTTTGAAGTCCAGAAGATATCCCTGGGACACAATTTCCAACGCCCAGGGATCCTGGACATCTCTTGCCCAAGCCTGGGCGAAGAAAGAAAGTCTGCCCCCTACTAGATCCGTTTCCAGATCGGGGGCTGATCTTTCATGCTGTCTTAGAGGCAGCAGCAGGTTTTTTGGCCTGCTTTCCTTTGTTCCAAGCCTGGTTAGGTCTCCAGACCGGCTTGGACTGGGCAAAATTTCCCTCTTGTTTTGTATTAGAGGAAGTTGAAGCTGCGCCACTCTTGAAATTTCAAAAGGAACAAAAATTAGTCTGTTTGGTCCTTAATTTGTTGGACCTATCCTGAGGAAGGGCGTGACCTTTTCCTCCAGTAATATCAGAAATGATCTCCTTCAGTCCAGGCCCGAATAGGGTCTGCCCCTTGAAGGGAATATTGAGAAGCTTAGACTTTGAAGTAACGTCAGCTGACCAGGATTTAAGCCATAGCGCCCTACGCGCCTGAATAGCAAAACCTGAGTTTTTAGCTGTTAGCTTGGTTAAATGAACAACGGCGTCAGAAACAAATGAATTGGCTAGCTTAAGAGCTTTAAGCTTGTCAAGGATATCATCCAATGGGGTTTCTACCTGTAGAGCCTCTTCTAGAGACTCAAACCAGAAGGCCGCAGCAGCAGTGACAGGGGCAATGCATGCAATGGGCTGGAGAATAAAACCTTGTTGAATAAAAATTTTCTTAAGGTAACCCTCTAATTTTTTGTCCATTGGATCTAGAAAAGCACAACTGTCCTCGACAGGGATAGTTGTACGCTTCGCTAGGGTAGAGACTGCTCCCTCCACCTTAGGGACTGTTTGACACAAGTCCCGTGTAGCGGCATCTATAGGGAACATCTTTTTTAAAAACAGGAGGGGGAGAGAACGGTACACCTGGTCTATCCCATTCCTTAGTAATAATTTCTGAAAACCTCTTAGGTATTGAAAAAACATCAGTGTAAACAGGCACTGCATAGTATTTATCCAATTTACACAATTTCTCTGGGACTACAATGGTGTCACAGTCATCCAGAGTTGCTAAAACCTCCCTGAGCAACATGCGGAGGTGTTCAAGCTTAAATTTAAATATAGACATATCAGAATCAGGTTGAAGCGTCTTCCCCGAGTCAGAAAAATCACCCACAGATAGAAGCTCTCCTTCTTCGGCTTCTGCACATTGTGAGGGTATATCAGACATAGCTACTAAAGCGTCAGAGCTCTGTTTTGTTCTAGCCCCAGAGCTGTCTCGCTTTCCTTGTAACCCTGGCAGTTTGGACAATACTTCTGTAAGACTATGACTCATAACTGCCGCCATGTCTTGTAAAGTATACGCAATGGGCGTGCTAGATGTACTTGGCGTCCCTTGAGCGGGAGTTATAGGCTCTGACACGTGGGGAGAGTTAGTCGGCATAACTTCCCCCTTGTCAATTTCCTCTGGTGATAAATCTTTTAAAGCCAGAATATGGTCTTTATAACTTATAGTAAGATCAGTACATTTGGTACACATTCTAAGAGGGGGTTCCACAATGGCTTCTAAACATAATGAACAAGGATTTTCCTCTATGTCAGACATGTTTAACAGACTAGTAATGAGACCAGCAAGCTTGGAAAACACTTTAATGTGAAAAAGCAGATTATAAAAAACGGTACTGTGCCTTTAAGGGAAAAAAACAAACACAAAAACTGCAAAACAGTGAAAAAAGCAGTTAACTTTATGAAATTTTTACAGTGTGTATAACAGACTAAAATAGCATTGCACCCACTTGCAAATGGATGGTTAACCCCTCAGGCTCAAAAACGAAGCAAAAAACGGTAAAACCGTTATAAAAGTCACAAGCAAACTGCCACAGCTCTACTGTGGCTCCTACCTTCCCATATATGACTTTTGTAGGCACAAAAAACCCTTACAGAGGTCCAATATGTCAGGGGACTCCTTCAGGGAAGCTGGATGTCTCAAAATGTAAAAACTGCGCAATTAGAGCGCGAAAATAGGCCCCTCCCACCATGCACTCAAAGTGAAAGGGCCATAAATAACTACTCCTAGGAGAAATCTAGTCAGCCATGTGGAAAACTAGGCCCCAAATAAAGATTTATCACCCTCAGTAAAAAAAACGTTCTTTATATATGCAAACGTTTTACATACTAAGCCATAATAGAAAGTAATATGAATATTACCCTTTACTGCAAGCATGATGCCAGTCGTTTATTAAATCACTGCAATCAGGTTTACCTTAAATATATCAGGCACTGTCAGCATTTTCTAGTTCTTATCCTCTAGAAAAAAATATACTGAACATACCTCAGGGGAGTTAATTCTGCAGGCCGTCCCCCCAGCTGAAGTTTCCCCATACTCTTCAGTTATGTGTGAGAACTGCAGTGGACCTTAGTTACAACCTGCTAAGATCATCAAAAGCCTCAGGCAAAACTCTTCTTCTAATTTCTGCCTGAGGTAAAAAAACAGTACAACGCTGGTACCGTTTAAAAATAACAAACTTTTGATTGAAGATAAACTACACTATTCACCACATCTCTCTTGATACTTCCCTTGTCGAGAGCTGCAAGAGAATGACTGGAGGTGGCAGTTAGGGGAGGAGCTATATAGACAGCTCTGCTGTGGGTGATCCTCTTGCAGCTTCCTGTTGGGAAGGAGAATATCCCACAAGTAATGGATGAATCCGTGGACTGGATACACCTTACAAGAGAAATTAGACAACTCTGGTTTAAAGCTATTTTTTGGCTAAATAAGTTTCTAGATAAAAGGATTAGGTTTTCAGATTTTCAGTTTTTTTTTTATATTATGATCAATCCCATCTTAATACTGGTGCACAAAATCTGGTTTTTCAAAATCTGGTTAATACGATTATTTTGGCTACACGGAATCTGACATTAAGAAGCTTGAAGGACTCCAAGGCTCCTAGTATAGCTGAACTAGTTAATAAAGTATACCTACAAATGACTTTAGAGTTGCACAATATAAAACTGTACTCTGAATTGCGCATGAAAGCATTCTTTTCAAAATCGAAGAAAGTTATTTTAGTATGGCCAATTGCGGTGCAATTTATTGCTCCTATTAGGAGATTGGAAACCTTTCTTGCTCTGCTGTTGGCAGACTTTCTTCCTCAAATATGGTCGCCAGATATCAGGAGTTATTTAATCCAACTAAAATAACTATTAGAGATAGGGAAGTACTCTGAGGCTGAGAGTGGTGGGGAGAGAGGTTTATTTTTTTATTTTTGTGAAACAAAGAGTAAATAAATAAAAAAATCAGGGTTTTTCTAAAAATAACATTGATTTGTATTGTTTGGTTATTTTTGTATCTTGTATTTTTGTTTTAGCATGATAAATGTCTTTCATATTGTATAGGTATATAGTGTAGTTCAAGGAACTAATACAATTTCTTTGGTGATATTTCATTTGTGAAAACCATAATTTGGAAATCTTAATATCCTGTTTTTTGTTATATGGCATAAATATATATTCTTTCATTTATTGTATATTAATTGGAAAAAAAATATATAAAAAAAAAGTATAGTAGCTTAAGTATCAGACAGACAAAATGTAAGCAGTACAGAGACAGCAAAGAGTTAAATAATTTTATTCCCCAATTTAAGAAAAGCTCTAATATCAGTGTGTCTCAACACCTCTACCATCCTGAGAGCTCCTCCAAACACATAGAAATGGTTAAAGCCCCATAGGAAAAGGGAGTTAACCAACGCTACACTACCAGTGAGCATTAAAACCAAAATCTTAAACGCCTAGATTTGTGAGTTAATATGGTTGTGTTAAGGTCTCCAGCAAATCCAGAGAGAGCTAAAGCTGAATGGTTAAAATGAGGCTACTAAGTTTAGCGCTCAAAGTTATAAAAGTCCCGACTGTGTGAATCGTATACATGTTCATAGTAATAGCTGGTACTTACCTGTCAGCACCTTTAGGTAAACTGTGCTTCCCTCAGCGGAAAACTTCACCAGTATGATTGGCCTGTCTGAGGCAGTGCCAGCATGATGTCAAGGATCTCACAAGAAACACAGGGGATTGGCAGATAAATCCACTTCTCATTTGGCGAGGGCTGTAGGTCACACAAGGAGCAGCACACTGTAAACCAGTGGGAAACTGGCAAATAATTCTGCATTTCACCTGGGAGGCCTGTGACATTTCCACACTGGAAAAAGACGTTTCACTTCCTGGCTGAAAACTTCTTTCTACCCCCTGTCCTCCTTGAATGTAATTTCCACATGTGATGTCTCGTGGACTAAGGTGCTCTTTATAGTGACTTGATTTGTAAGTTGTTACATTTTTAAAACCTGGATATAAGGCACAATGCTATGTTTAATACAAGGTCCTGTATTTAAGCAAACATTTCTGAATCTAATTTATATGGTGTGGGGCCAGAAGAAACATTTTTTAATCACATTAAATGTGATAATGACTAGACATGCATATCCTTTGTTAGGATCTGAATGCAGAAGAAGACTGCCTCTTGCAGCATTCGCCTCTTTTCAGAGCCGGATTTATTCTTGTGAAAATTCAACACACTGGCAATGCACAGATCTTAGCGCGTTTCACTTTTACAAGAATAAATTAGGCAAAAAAAAAATAGAAGAGCTGCCTTCTTCCGCATTGGGGTCCAAAATAGGCTTCAAATGCAAATGTCTAGTAGGTAGTATACAATGGATACAGATGAATTGGTTTCAATTTAAAAGATTACTTTTTTTGATCATACTTTTTTTTTTTTTAACACATTTAGATGCTACTTTTTCACATGGATGACAAATGTCTGGCTTAAAGTTTGACTTTTTAACTACTGCTCTTTTATGCACATGACTGAAAAGGTTAGTGTATTGTCCAAAGAAAGTAGGATATTGGCAGACAGTTCGGCTCTCCCTTGCAGTTATGAACAGTGGTGCACATGCTAAATTGCAAAAAACTCACAACATATACTAAAACAATTTAAAAATAAAATACTCTTGAAATATAAATTTTAATAAATAAATGAAAAAAACTAAATATAAGCTAAATCATTTATTCTAGAAATGCATTTTATACAAAATATTCCACTTCATCTGGAAAATATTTCTCACACATTTCATCTTCATATATATATGTATATACAGATTTATTTAAAAAAAAAAAAAAACACAACAAAACAAACTGTTTAGAGCACATGAAGTTAACTGCTGAGGTAACTTGGAGGTTGTGTGGAGCAACTAAAAAAAAATTAAATATATATTTTATATATATAAAAAAAAAAAAAAAAACACACACAGAACCAATATATACACATTTATATTAAAACAAAATAAATATAATTCACATTTTCAGGGAGCATGTGGAATTAATCAAGCCAAGAACAAAATAATCCATATTTAAAGGTCCTAGAAATATCATTAAATTCCAGTGTCTTAAAAATCTGATGGCAGAACTTTTAGGGCAAATGACTCCCCACCTTCAGTTATCAAAGAACATTCCCCAGCAGTACAATCAATTTTGAAAAAGTGAGTCCGTAACTGATCTACAAGTTTAACCAATAAATGGAATATCATTAATTTGTCTTTTGCAACTGGACTTGTGGGCCCCTGACAGTTTATTTACCATTTCAGAAAGACCAGAGCAGTGCACAGGAAAAACTATCATGCAGTCACAATGTTAAAAAAAATAAAAAATATATATCATGAATACTGTAATCATTCATGGGATAGCATAAACATCTGTAAAGATTGGAAGCCAAAAAACATTTCCCCCTGAATATTTTAAACCAAATCAAACCCACTTAGTAATGGCACAAGTAAATAGGGATAGGATACATGGATATAGTTGCCAAATGGGGAGAAGTCCCCCAACTCTTCCTGCAAGGTGCATAAATTCCAATAAAAAAAAAAATCTATTTTTTTTAAATTAATAACTCCACTGTCATTCTTTAACATAAAATATACTTTTTTTTAAAAATTCCTTTGTTGTAGAGGCATCAAACATTAAATGTGCTAGCATTTTCTGGCTTCCAAATGTATTCATCTTTTTAATATCTGTTCTAACCACTGAATTAAATCTGTGCACTTATTAGTCCAACTGCCTAGACTGGGGCACTTGGTTTTCACAAGATGGCCGTGCAATAAATGGTTGGTAGACGTAAACACCATGGAACCTTTTTAGCCATATATACTTTTGTGTTCAGTTTGGAATCCTTAACGTAAACAAGTAGGAAGGGCCTAGAGAACGTTATGTACATTCCATGAAAACATGAAAAGGAAATATCAATATAAAAATGGGAAAAAAAAGAAAAAAAAAAAAGATGCAAAGGCAGCAAAAACTAGTTGTAAACAGAGGAGCTAGTGCTCGTATTTTCCTGAGAAAGTCTGTCCTATATATCCGAATGAGAAAAGCATGATGAGCCGTACAAGAGGCATTACAGTATAAGGTGTCACAGGGCACTTCTTGGCTTTGAAGAGGTGGAACAGACAGCTGTGAGAATCCTATAGTCCTTTTCTCTAGGGTGGAAGAAAGAAATCCCTAAAGGCACAGGCCCGTTTAAGGCAGAGGGCTCTTAGGTCTCCTTCCCTAGGAACTGGGTACATTCATGACCTTATTCATAAGTTACACCTGTGAAAGAATAAATAGTTAGCGACAATAGTTGACAGGGACATTAAACTTAACATTTTTTTATAAAATAAATACACTTTATTTTGCTTCCTTTTTCTGAAATGTAACTCAAAACTGACCCTACAATATTCAAAATTGTAGGTTTTCTTCAACTAGTATATCTCTGTACTGCAAAACAATGTAGATTTTCCTAATAAGGGATAGTTAGCGATTATTTTTAAACATTTATATTGTGATTTATGATACATATACTATGCGTAAAAAAGACATGTCCCTTCGAAACGAAATCTGTTGCAATTATCACATATGTTTTGTAACATTTTCTTTGGTGTATGTTCTATCGGCCTCATAACCTTACACTTGTCTCAGAGTGTCTCTCTCTTTTATGCGTTGGGTAATGCGGCTGGCTAAAATTTAGTTGAATGGAATGATCTGACGCACTGAATCGACAACAAGCCCATGACACCGGTATTATAGAAACTACAGCTCCGAAAAGGTTGGCAATGCATGTACTATAAGTAAATGTTTGGGTCCGTAATATTTACTTTGCCATCTTTTTAAAGAGGTACAGCTATCCTTTTGTTATTTATTCCAACATATACTGTACTATATTGTCAATGATCTAAATACAAAAATGTTTTAAAAGAATTTAACATTTTTCACTTTATATCTTACAAAACTACTTTAAAAGGGATAGAAATGTCAAAAAATAAAATTAGATTAAGCATTTTTGCAATATACTTTCATTAGCAAAGATTGCTTCTAGAAAAAGTTCTGACTGTTTCTGTGGCATATGCAAATATCCGGTGAGGGCCCGTGCACCAGTATTCAAAACCCATGCTTGCTCAGAGAGGTGGCGCAGTGGTGTACATTACTTCTGAATACACCATTTGTGCCATACAAGCTACTGTTGAACCTCTGAGCAGACATGGTGTTTAAATACTGTCAAACAGGCCCTCAAAAGGATATGCGAGTATGCTGCAGAAAAATAATAACTTTTACTAGAAGCATTTTTGCTAATGGAAGTATATTGCAAAAATGCTTATATTTCACATTCGTATGCACATTTAATTTTTGACCTTTCTATCCATTTAAAACTACAGTATCTATCGTATCTCTCAACTTTGTCCAGTTAGGGCATGCTGTAAATGAGTGTGCTCACTGCGCTAAACAATTGATGCCATTTTGTAGGAAACCTAGGTTATTGAATTTGCTTTTTGGCTTGTGGGGCAAGCACATTTTTCCTTTATTAAAAACACAGAGAGCAAGAGGATAAGCAGCACTTAACTCCTTACCCAAAACTTTGCCTTGCACTTTGCAGCAGTTATCAAATATGCACAGGCAGGGGCAACAAGACAATGAGCTATAATGTTTCTAGTAAATGCATCAGGTCTGTGTGGACAAGTGGCAAATGACCACCCTCATTCTGCTGCTAAATCAACACTACTTGGAGTTCATTTTACATCTTATAATTCATAATCTGCTTACCTGGTCAAGTGGCACTGTAGGGGATGTCTGCATCACTTCCCCTTGGGAAAGAGCCCGTACTTTGGGGAAACTTGGTGACTGCCTCTGAAAGTGCATTCTGGGAGAGAAGAAAAATACATGTGAATATCACAACCCTATGGGAGCAAAGTGCTCAGATGCATAATACCACAAGAAACTACACCAGAACATATATTCTATTGCATTACTGGGAATAAGCAACCGTTAATGTTATTCATTTTGTTTCGTTTCCAATATTTCTAGAATCAAACATGTACAAGACACACAAACTCTTCCTAGTTTGTCTTCTGCAATATCCAAATATTAACTTCAAGAACAAATGTATGACATTTAAGATTTATAAAAACAAACATAATTTATGCTTACCTGATAAATTTATTTCTCTTGTAGTGTATCCAGTCCACGGATCATCCATTACTTGTGGGATATTCTCCTTCCCAACAGGAAGTTGCAAGAGGATCACCCACAGCAGAGCTGCTATATAGCTCCTCCCCTCACTGCCATATCCAGTCATTCGACCGAAACAAGCCGAGAAAGGAGAAACCATAGGGTGCAGTGGTGACTGTAGTTTAATTAAAATTTAGACTTGCCTGAAAAGGACAGGGCGGGCCGTGGACTGGATACACTACAAGAGAAATAAATTTATCAGGTAAGCATAAATTATGTTTTCTCTTGTTAAGTGTATCCAGTCCACGGATCATCCATTACTTGTGGGATACCAATACCAAAGCTAAAGTACACGGATGATGCGAGGGACAAGGCAGGAACTTAAACGGAAGGAACCACTGCCTGTAGAACCTTTCTCCCAAAAACAGCCTCCGAAGAAGCAAAAGTATCAAATTTGGAAAATTTGGAAAAAGTATGAAGGGAAGACCAAGTTGCAGCCTTGCAAATCTGTTCAACAGAGGCCTCATTTTTAAAGGCCCAGGTAGAAGCCACAGCTCTAGTAGAATGAGCAGTAATCCTTTCAGGAGGCTGCTGTCCAGCAGTCTCATAGGCTAAACGGATTATACTCCGAAGCCAAAAAGAAAGAGGTCGCCGAGGCCTTCTGACCTCTCCTCTGTCCAGATTAAACAACAAACAGGTTAGATGTTTGGCAAAAATCTTTAGTAGCCTGTAAGTAAAACTTCAAGGCACGGACTACGTCTAGATTATGCAAAAGATGTTCCTTCTTTGAAGAAGGATTAGGACACAATGATGGAACAACAATCTCTTGATTGATATTCTTGTTAGAAAGCACCTTAGGTAAAAACCCAGGTTTTGTACGCAGAACAACTTTATCTGAATGAAAGATCAGATAAGGAGAATCACAATGTAAGGCAGATAACTCCGAGACTCTTCGAGCCGAGGAAATAGCCATCAGAAAAAAAGAACTTTCCATGAAAGAAGTTTGAGATCAATAGAATGAAGGGGTTCAAACGGAACCCCTTGAAGAACTTTAAGAACCAAGTTTAAGCTCCATGGAGGAGCAACAGGTTTAAACACAGGCTTAATTCTAACTAAAGCCTGACAAAATGCCTGAACGTCTGGAACTTCTGCCAGACGCTTGTGTAAAAAGAATAGACAGAGCAGAAATCCGTCCCTTTAAAGAACTAGCTGATAATCCTTTGTCCAAACCCTCTTGGAGGAAGGACAATATCCTAGGAATCCTAACCCTACTCCATGAGTAATTCTTGGATTCACACCAATGAAGATATTTACGCCATATCTTGTGGTAAATTTTCCTGGTGACAGGCTTTCGTGCCTGTATTAAGGTATCAATTACTGACTCGGAGAAGCCACGCTTTGATAGGATCAAGCGTTCAATCTCCATGCAGTCAGTCTCAGAGAAAGTAGATTCGGATGATTGAAAGGACCTTGTATTAGAAGGTCTCATCTCAGAGGCAGAGTCCATGGTGGAAAGGATGACATGTCCACTAGGTCTGCATACCAGGTCCTGCGTGGCCATGCAGGCGCTATCAATATCACTGATGCTCTTTCCTGTTTGATTTTGGCAATCAGACGAGGGAGCAGAGGAAACGGTGGAAACACATAAGCCAGGTTGAAGAACCAAGGCGCTGCTAGAGCATCAGTGCCGCTTCTGGGTCCCTGGACCTGGATCCGTAACAAGGAAGCTTGGCGTTCTGGCGAGATGCCATGAGATCCAATTCTGGTTTGCCCCAACGGAGAACCAATTGAGCAAACACCTCCGGATGGAGTTCCCATTCCCCCGGATGAAAAGTCTGACGACTTAGAAAATACGCCTCCCAGTTCTCTACACCTGGGATATGGATCGCTGACAGGTGGCAAGAGTGAGTCTCTGCCCAGCAAATTATCTTGGAGACTTCTGACATCGCTAGGGAACTCCTGGTTCCCCCTTGATGGTTGATGTAAGCCACAGTCGTGATGTTGTCTGACTGAAATCTGATGAACCTCAGTGTTGCTAGCTGAGGCCAAGCCAGAAGAGCATTGAATATTGCTCTTAACTCCAGAATATTTATTGGGAGGAGTTTCTCCTCCTGAGTCCATGAACCCTGAGCCTTCAGGGAGTTCCAGACTGCACCCCAACCTAGAAGGCTGGCATCTGTTGTTACAATTGTCCAATCTGGTCTGCGAAAGGTCATACCCTTGGACAGATGGGCCCGAGATAACCACCAGAGAAGAGAATCTCTGGTTTCCTGATCCAGATTTAGTAGAGGGGACAAATCTGTGTAATCCCCATTCCACTGACTGAGCATGCATAATTGCAGCGGTCTGAGATGCAGGCGCGCAAATGGCACTATGTCCATCGCCGCTACCATTAAGCCGATTACTTCCATGCACTGAGCCACCGTGGGGCGCGGAATGGAGTGAAGAACACGGCAAGCATTTAGAAGTTTTGATAACCTGGACTCAGTCAGGTAAATTTTCATTTCTACAGAATCTATTAGAGTCCCTAGGAAGGAAACCCTCGTGAGAGGAGATAGAGAACTCTTTTCTTCTTTCACTTTCCACCCATGTGACCTCAGGAATGCCAGAGCTATCTCTGTATGAGATTTGGCAATTTGAAAGCTTGACGCCTGTATCAGGATATCGTCCAGGTAAGGAGCCACCGCTATGCCTCGCGGTCTTAGGACCGCCAGAAGTGAGCCCAGAACCTTTGTAAAAATTCTTGGGGCTGTAGCCAACCCGAATGGAAGAGCTACAAATTGGTAATGCCTGTCTAGAAAGGCAAACCTCAGGAACTGATGATGATTCTTGTGAATCGGAATGTGAAGGTAGGCATCCTTTAAGTCCACTGTGGTCATGTACTGACCCTCTTGGATCATGGGTAAAATGGTTCGAAAAGTTTCCATCTTGAATGACGGAACTCTGAGGAATTTGTTTAGGACCTTTAAATCCAAAATTGGTCTGAAGGTTCCCTCTTTTTTGGGAACCACAAACAGATTTGAATAAAACCCCTGTCCTTGTTCCGTCCGCGGAACTGGATGGATCACTCCCATTACAAGGAGATCTTGTACGCAGCTTAGGAATGCCTCTTCCTTTATCTGGTTTGCAGATAATCTTGAAAGGTGAAATCTCCCTTGTGGAGGAGAAGCTTTGAAGTCCAGAAGATATCCCTGAGATATGATCTCCAACGCCCAGGGATCCTGAACATCTCTTGCCCACGCCTGGGCGAAGAGAGTCTGCCCCCTACTAGATCCGTTGTTGGATAGGGGGCCGCTCCTTCATGCTGTCTTAGAGGCAGCAGCAGGCTTTCTGGCCTGCTTGCCCTTGTTCCAGGACTGGTTAGGTTTCCAGGCCTGCTTGGATTGAGCAAAAGTTCCCTCTTGTTTTGAAGCAGAGGAAGTTGATGCTGCACCTGCCTTGAAATTTCGAAAGGCACGAAAATTAGACTGTTTGGCCTTTGATTTGGCCCTGTCCTGAGGAAGGGTATGACCCTTACCTCCAGTAATGTCAGCAATAATTTCTTTCAAACCAGGCCCGAATAAGGTCTACCCTTGAAAGGAATGTTGAGTAATTTAGACTTTGAAGTCACATCAGCTGACCAGGATTTGAGCCATAGCGCCCTACGCGCCTGGATGGCGAATCCGGAATTCTTAGCCGTTAGTTTAGTCAAATGAACAATGGCATCAGAAACAAATGAGTTAGCTAGCTTAAGAGTTCTAAGCTTGTCAACAATTTCAGTCAATGGAGCTGTATGGATGGCCTCTTCCAGGGCCTCAAACCAGAATGCCGCCGCAGCAGTGACAGGCGCAATGCATGCAAGGGGCTGTAAAATAAAACCTTGTTGAATAAACATTTTCTTAAGGTAACCCTCCAATTTTTTATCCATTGGATCTGAAAAAGCACAACTGTCCTCAACCGGGATAGTGGTACGCTTTGCTAAAGTAGAAACTGCTCCCTCCACCTTAGGGACAGTCTGCCATAAGTCCCGTGTAGTGGCATCTATTGGAAACATTTTTCTAAATATAGGAGGTGGGGAAAAGGGCACACCGGGCCTATCCCACTCCTTACTAATAATTTCTGTAAGCCTTTTAGGTATTGGAAAAACATCAGTACTCACCGGCACTGCATAGTATTTATCCAGCCTACACAATTTCTCTGGCACTGCAATTGTGTCAGTCATTCAGAGCAGCTAATACCTCCCCAAGCAATACACGGAGGTTCTCGAGCTTAAATTTAAAATTAGAAATCTCTGAATCAGGTCTCCCCGATTCAGAGACATCACCCACAGACTGAAGCTCTCCGTCCTCAGGTTCTGCATATTGTGACGCAGTATCAGACATGGCTCTTACAGCATCTACGCGCTCTGTATCTCGTCTAACCCCAGAGCTATCGCGCTTGCCTCTCAATTCAGGCAATCTGGAAAATACCTCTGACAGGGTATTATTCATGATTGCAGCCATGTCCTGCAAAGTAATCGCTATGGGCGTCCTTGATGTACTTGGCGCCATATTAGCGTGCGTCCCTTGAGCGGGAGGTGAAGGGTCCGACACGTGGGGAGAGTTAGTCAGCATAACTTCCCCCTCGACAGACCCCTCTGGTGACAATTCTTTTATAGATAAAGACTGATCTTTACTGTTTAAGGTGAAATCAATACATTTAGTACACATTCTCCTATGGGGCTCCACCATGGCTTTTAAACATAATGAACAAGTATCCTCTGTTTCAGACATGTTTGTACAGACTAGCAATGAGACTAGCAAGCTTGGAAAACACTTTAAAGCAAGTTAACAAGCAATATAAAAAAACGTTACTGTGCCTTTAAGAGAAACAAATTGTAAATATTTTGTTAGTGTAACTGCCTTTTTTCACTGTTATTTCAAATTTTGTCAGTGTATGTAACAAGTCAGCAGAGCATTGCACCCACTTGCAAATGGATGATTAACCCCTTAATAACAAAAACAGAATAAATGACAAAAACGTTTTTTAAACACAGTCACAACTGCCACAGACTACTGTGATTGTTACCCTCCTCAAACACGACTTTGAAGCCTTTTGAGCCCTCCAGAGATGTCCTGTATCATGCAGAGGGAAGCTGAATGTCTGTCAGTATTTTTATCTGCACAGAAAAGCACTAAAATAGGCCCTTCCCACTCATATTGCAACAGTGGAAAGCTTCAGGAAACTGTTTCTAGGCAAAAATCAAGCCAGCCATGTGGAAAAAAACTAGGCCCCAATAAGTTTTGTCACCAAACATATATAAAAACGATTAACATGCCAGCAAACGTTTTATATTACACTTTTATAAGAGTATGTATCTCTGTTAATAAGCCTGATACCAGTCGCTATCACTGCATTTAAGGCTTAACTTACATTAATCCGGTATCAGCATTTTTCTAGCAAATTCCATCCCTAGAAATATATTAACTGCACATACCTTATTGCAGGAAAACCTGCACGCCATTCCCCCTCTGAAGTTACCTCACTCCTCAGAATATGTGAGAACGGCAGTGGATCTTAGTTACTTCTGCTAAGATCATAGAAATCACAGGCAGATTCTTCTAATGCTGCCTGAGATGAAACAGTACACTCCAGTACCATTTAAAAATAAACTTTTGATTGAAGTAAAAAAACTAAACTATAATACACCACTCTCCTCTTACTACGTCCATCTTTGTTGAGAGTTGCAAGAGAATGACTGGATATGGCAGTGAGGGGAGGAGCTATATAGCAGCTCTGCTGTGGGTGATCCTCTTGCAACTTCCTGTTGGGAAGGAGAATATCCCACAAGTAATGGATGATCCGTGGACTGGATACACTTAAGAGAAAACAAAACAAAAACCCCTAGAAAAATAACTAGAATTTCTCTTTTAATCTTCTATACTTTGTGTGTGCTGGTTTTTTAGCGTGATTATTTTAAATTTCACGTCAGCAAGCTCTGTACTGTTATTTATTTGCACTTTGGATTACACATCGGGTTAGCGTACATATGTCTGTCTCGCTATACCCCCTTCTTAACTGTCATTTTTTTGCGCACATTATTCAGTTTCACTGAGTGTAATCTGGCCTTCAAATGTGATATTGGTCTCCTTTGAATTGCAGTTGGGTTTATTCCGGTCATTTAAAGCTACTTCAGGAGGGGGTAAATTTTTTAATTCCTCTGGAGCTTTCTTAAAGGGCCACTAAACAGAAAATCTTTCTTTCATGATTCAGATAGAGAATACAAATTTAAACAACATTACAATTTACTTCTATTATTTATTTTGCTTCATTTTTTAGATATCCTTAGTTGTAGAAAAAGCAATGCACATGGGTGAGCCAATTACACGAGGCTTCTATGTGCAGCAACCAATCAGCAGCTACTGAGCATATCTAGATATGCTTTCCAGCAAAGAATATCAAGAGAATAAAACAAATTAAATAATAGAAGTAAATTAGAAAGATGTTTAAAATTGCATTCTCTTTCTAAATCATGAAAGAAAAAATGTGGGTTTCATGTCCCTTTAAGGGGATATAATTATTTTTGCTTTGCTGTGCTCAATGCTATAATGCATTCTGATTCTGTCCATAAATCTAACTTAGTATCGGAAGGTGTACAGGGGACTCAGCTGCTGTTACGAAGTGTGTTTATTGTAAAGAGACAAAATGTATGCTTACCGGATACATTTCTTTCTTTATGGACATGGAGCCCACAACGTCATTGCAATTACTAGTGGGATATTAAACTCCTGGCCAGCAGGAGAAAGCAAAGAGCACCCCAGCAAAGCTGTTAAGTGTAACTGTCTTACCCATAACCCCCAGTCATTCAGCCGAAGAAAAAAAAAAGGACAGGGTCGTGGACTCTCCATGTCCGGAAAGAAAGAAATTTATCAGGTAAGCATACATTTTGTTTTCTGTCCTATGACATGGAGAGTCCACAATGTCATTCCAATTACTAGTGGGAACCAATACCCAAGCTAAAGGACACGGAATGAACAGGGAGGGAAAAAAGAACCTCTCTCCCAAAAGAGGCCTCAGCCGAGGCAAAAGTATCAAATTTGTAGAATTTTGAAAAAAAAAAAAAGTATGCAAAGAGGACCATGTTGCCGCCTTGCTAATCTGTTCCACAGAAGCTTCATTTTTTAAAGCCTAAGAAGAGGAGACAGCCCTAGTGGAATGAGCCGTAATTCTCTCAGGAGGCTGCTGTCCAGCAATCTCATAAGCCAAACGAATCAAATTTCTCAACCAGAGAGACAGAGAAGTAGAAGTGGCCTTTTGACCCTTACGCTTTCCAGAGAAAACAACAAACAGGGCAGAAGATTGCAGAAAATCCTAAATAGCTTGTAAGTAAAATTTTAGAGCCCGCACAACATCCAAGTTATGCAAAAGACGTTCCTTTTGAGAAGGATTAGGACAAAAAGGAGGAACAACAATTTCCTAATTAATGTTTCGATCTGATACCACCTTAGGGAGAAACCCCAATTTAGTATGAAGGACCGCCTTATCAGCATGAAAAATAAGGTAGGGAGAATCACACTGCAGAGCTGAAAGCACACACTCTGCGAGCGGAAGAAATGGCAACAAGAAACAAAACTTTCCACAATAAGTTTTATATCAACAAAATGCATTGGCTCAAACGGAGCCTGCTGCAAAACTTTAAGAACTAAATTAAGGCTCCAGGGGAAGAAAAAGGTTTGAACACAGGCTTGATTCTAAACCAGGGCCTATACAAAGGCTTGAACATCTGGTAGGTTTGCCAGACTTTTGTGCAAAAGGATAATGCAGAAATCAGACCCTTTAGAGTACTGACCGATAAACCCTTATCCAGTCCATCCTGAAGAAAAGACAAAATCCGGGGAATCCCTTAGATTCACACCAAGATAGATATTTACGCCATATCTTATGGTAAATCTTGCGAGTAACCGTTTTTCAAGCCTGAATCATAGTTTCAATGACCGCTTCAGAAAAAACACGTTTAGACAGAACTAGGCGTTCAATCTCCAAGCAGTTAGCTTCAATGAATCTAGGTTTGGATGGAGGAAAGGACCCTGAAGTAGAAGGTCTTTCCTCTGAGGTAACCTCCAAGGAGGTGGAAATGACATCCTTATTAGATCCGCGAACCCGATCCTGCGAGGCCATGCAGAAGCTATTACTATCACCGACGCTCTCTCCTGTTTGATATAAGCAATGGCTCGTGAAAGGAGAGCAAACAGAGAAAACAGATGAGCCAGATAAAACCTCCAAGGAACTGCTAGAGTATCTATCAGAACGGCCTGAGGATCTCTTAACCTTTAACCGTACTTTAGAACCTTGGTGTTTTGGCAGGACGCCATAAGATTCAACTCTGGAACACCCCACTTGAGGGATATCTAAATATGATATGAAAGGTCTGTCTGCTCAGAAAATGTGCTTCCCAGTTGTCCACTCCTGGAATGTGGATGGCAGATAAGAGACAATTGTGGGCTTCCGCCCACTGGAAAAATGCGAGTTACCGCCTGCATTGCTAAGGAACTCAGAGTCCCTCACTGGTGGTTAATGTAAGCCACTGAGGTGGTGATGTCCAATTGGAATCTTATAAACCAGACCAACGACAGTGGAAGCCACGCTGATAGGACATTGAAGATAGCTCTCAACTCCAATGTTTATGGGAAGAGAGGACTCTTCCAGAGACCAAAGAACCTGAGCCTTTAGAAGGCCCCAAACTGCTCCCAAGCCTGACAGGCTGGCGTCCGTAGTCACAATTTCCCAGAAAGATCTCAGAAAGCAAGTGCCCACGAGAAAGATATTCCTGTGACACCCACCATGAGTCTCTCTTGTTAGAGGGTCCAGATTTATCCTCTAAGATAAATCTGAATGATCTCCATTCCACTGACTGAGCATACAAAGCAGCAGCGGTCGTAGATGGAACTGAGCAAAAGGAATGATGTCCATGGATGCCACCATCAGACCAATCACCTCCATTCATTGGGCCACAGATGGACGAAAGGCAGACTGGAGAGAAAGGCAGGAAGCAACAATCTTGTGTTTTCTGACCTCCGTCAAAAAAAATCTTCATGGACAGGGAATCTATTATAGTCCCTAGGAAACACACTTTGGTAGATGGAACACGAGAACTTTTCTCCAAATTCACCTTTCACCCATGGGAACATAGAAAAGACAACAGCATCTCTGTATGACATTGGGATAGTTGAAAAGATAATGCCTGAACCAAGTTGTCATCTAGATAAGACGCTACAGCAATTCCCTGGGATCTGATAACAGCCAGAAGCGCCCCCAGAACCTTTGTTTATATTCTGGGAGCCGTGGCCAGACCAAATGGAAGTGCAACAAATTGGAAGTGCTTGTCCAGAAAGGCAAACCCCAGATACTGATGGTGTTCCCTGAGAATGGGAACATGAAGGTATGCGTCCTTCAGGTCTATGGTCGTCATAAAGTGACCTTCCTGTACCAAAGGAAGAATGGAACGAATAGTTTCCATCTTGAAGGACAGAACCCTGAGGAATTTGTTGAGACACTTGAGGTCGAGAATGGGCTGAAAAGTTCCCTCCTTTTTGAGAACCACAAATCGATTTGAATAGAATTCTAGAACCTGTTCTGCTAGAGGGACAGGAACAATAACTCCCAGATAGTAAAGGTCTTTTACACAGTTTAAGAAGGTCTACTTTATTTGGTTTGAGGAAAGTTGACAGAAGAAATATGCCCGTGGGAGGGCAAGACTTGAATCCCATTCTGAAACCCTGTGATACTGTGTCCATCGCCCAAGGGTCTGGGACATCGAGTATCCAGGCTTGACGAAAAAGAGAAAGCCTGCCCCCCACCTGATCCATAATGGAACTGGGGACAGAACCTTCATGCTGATTTAGTCAGCAGAAGGACTCTTGTTTTGTTTTCCCTTGTTCCAGGGCTGGTTGGATTTCCAATAATATCTGCGTTGATCTGGTTTTGAAGAGTAAGGAGGACGACTTTTGTCCCTCAAAGTTACGAAAGGAATGAAAATTAGGAGTCTGACGACCTCTAGATATATTATTCTTGTCCTGAGGTAGGAAAGATCTCTTTCCACCTGTAATCTCTGAAATGATCTCTGCCAGACCAGGTCCAAACAGTCTTTTCCTTGTAAGGTAAAGCCAAAAAATTGATCTTAGAAGAGACATCGGCCGACCAAGATTTTATCCACAGAGCCCTGCGAGCTAGTACCGTGAAGCTAGACATCTTAGCTCCCAGACAAATTATCTGCATATTGGCATCACAGATAAAAGTATTGGCCAATTTGAGAGCTTTGATCCCATCTTGGATCTTCTTTACTGTAGTTTCCTCTGTAATAAGATCAGACAAGGCATCACCCCAATAAGATGCAGCTCCTGCAAATGTAGCAATACTTGCTGCTGGTTGCAACTGTAACCCTTGATGTATATACATCTTTTTTAAGTAAGCCTCTAGTATTGGGTCCTTAAAAGAGCAACTATCCTCTATAGGAATGGTAGTTCTCTTAGCAAGAGTAGGAATAGCTCCTCCTACTTTAAGAACAGTGCGCCATGAGTCACGAATAGAGTCAGCAACAGGAAACATTTTCTTGAAAACAGGGGAAGAGGAAAAAGGAACCCCTGGCTTATCCCATTCCTGAGCAATAATTCAGACATCTTCCTTGGGACAGGAAAAACCTCCTCAGAAGATGGAGAATTAAACTCTATCCAATTTAGAAGACTTCGTGGGGTTGACAGCAACCGAAAGTTTAGAGTCGTCTAAAGTAGCTAAAACCTCCAATAAAAACCGGAGGTGTTCCAGATTAAATCTAAAATTAACCTCTTCAGTTTCTGAAGATTTTTCTGCTAAAGTGTCAGAGTGAAATTTCACCATCAAAAGCTACTGAAGTATGCTCCTCATCAGACATGAGAAAGATTGGCTAATGCAGTCCTAGAGTCAGAAGCCTTACTATGAGGCAGATGTCTAGATTTTCTCTTACACTTACCCGAGGAAGGGAAAGCTGACAAAGCTGCTGTTACTGCAGAAGAAATCTGAGTGGCAAAATCCCCAGGTAAATAAACACCCCCAGGTGGTTGAGAGGACACAGAAGGCACTGTATGAGAAACAACTAAGGCTTGGGACGTTTGAGGAGAAAGCTGAGGCATGTCAAACACAGTATTATCCTGAGATTGCTCCGAAGGGAGTAATTTATCTAAATTTTAAAGTGTTAGCTAAACAAGAGGAACAAAATTGCATAGGAAGAACAATCTGGGCCTCTAAGCATAATAAACATTTATCCATAGAGATGGAGTCCATGCAATGAAGTAAAAGTCCCACTAGTAAAAAGAAAATTACTAAGTAAGGAAAAAAAATATTTACCAAACTAATTATACAGGGAGGTAAGCTAGTGAATAAAAAAAACCTTGGTTGCCTGAGGCTCCTACCAGCCAAGAGGAACACCCCTCTATACTGTGGGACCGCTTAGTTTAAAACATCTAGCTGTAGCTCTGCTCAGAAGAAAAAAAAAGATCTCTATCGATCTCAACTGCTCCGTTCCACAAAATCGAAAGTGCAGGTCACGTGAGCGGGCCCAATAACTAACTGTGCAATTCATCTGTGAAACAAAAGTGCGTGAAAAAGTTTAACAGTTTAAAAAAAAATGGCTTACCAGTTTTAAGATTAAAAAGGCTCTCAGTTATCCTTATATATTAAAAAATAAAACTCCCATCATATAATAAAAAGGAGAGATAGGTTAATAAATAAAGGGTATCATTACATCCCTTAGCCAAGATGCCTGGTCATACTGATTTAAGTAAATTAAAAAAAAGTGTCCCCAATATGAATCCTTACACTAAAAGAATTATTATGTCCCAGAATGGATCTGTAAATGAGGAATATCCTCTTAAGTGCTGCAGCCCTCCTGTACCTAGAAGGCAAAGGCACTTACCTATGATCCTTTTGCATTCAAGATGCTGATCCTTAGGTGTGGCAGGTACAACACGCCCTGTCATGGACCTGTAGGAAAAGAAAGAACAGAGTAACCAACTCTGGCTTTCCACAAAGGGGTAGCAAAGTGTTAAAAGTAAAGCAAAGACTTCCTCGCCACCTTTTAACTGCTAAAAGCCACCACTACTAACTCAAGAGATTGACATGGACAGAGCTAGACCACAATCCTTGCTTGCAGGGAAAAGTACCCATGAAAGGATTAAATTCTTCAGACACCAACTTCACACAACCTCCATTGACAGAGGCAAAGAGAATGACTGGGGGTTATGGGTAAGACAGTTACACTTAACAGCTTTGCTGGGGCGCTCTGACTCATCCTGCTGGCCAGGAGTTGAATATCCCACTAGTAATTGGAATGACGTTGTGGACTCTCCATGTCATAGGAAAGAAAACTTATGTTTCTTCTCCAGCTTATTTATGTAACTCATGTTGATCTATGCTGATGCATTCAGACCAAACTAATGCTGATTTCTATGGGTATTACTGCTCCTTCTGTCTCTTCTTTACAAAAGAATGCTTAAAGGAACAGTCTAGTCCAAAATAAACTTTCACGATTCAGATAGAGAATGTAATTTTAAACAATTTTCCAGTTTACTTTTATCACTCATTTTTCTTAGTTCTCTTGGTATTCTTAGTTGAAAGCTAACCCTGGGAAGTTCATATGCTAATTTCTAAGCCCTTGAAGGCCGCCTTTTCTTCAGCTCTGATTGGCTAAAATGGATGTCTGTCAAAAAAACTGAAATAAGGGTGCAGTTTGTAGAGGCTTAGATACAAAGTAATCACAGAGGTAAAAGGTGTATATATATAACCGTTGATTGTGCAAAACTAGGGAATGGGTAATAAAGGGATTATCTATCTTTTCTAAATAAAAATTCTGGTGCAGACTGTCCCTTTAAGCTGTATCACCATGAGTGAAAAATGTCACCAAATCTGCTCTCTCTAAAGCGCTGGCTGCTCTTCCGCCTTTAAGAGTAAAGATGTCAGTTCAGATTTTACCTTCTACTAGTAAATATGTCCCCTGAAGTCAGGGGATACTGTTGTCTCTTCAGAAGGTGACGTTTCCTCAGATGAGGAACATCTTTGCGCTCTTTTGAAAGAGTTACTTATTTTGGGGGGTTTAAAAATTCTAAGGTTTCTGAGGATAAGCCTTGTAATCAATTAAATTTTTAAGACTGCTTAGATCCCTGAGGTTTTCCTACCCTTGAAGCAGTTTCGGACATGGTTTCTAGGGAATGGTCTTAACCAGGTAATCCCTTTAATCCTTCTGCAAGGTTTAATAAGTTATATCTTTTACCTGTTTCTAATGTTTAATTGTGGGAGACTGTTCTGAAGGTTGATTTCCACTTTGGCTAAGTGTACTACAATCCCTTTAGAAGACAGTACTTCTTTTAAAGACCCTTTGGATAGGAAATTGGATTCCTTTCATAGAAGAGCCTTTTTACAAGCAGGGTATTTGCTTTGGCTGGTTGTTGCTTATGTGGCTGTGGCCTCATCATACTGGTTATCTAGTCTTTCAAAACAGTGTTCTAATGACAGTGCTTGTGAAAATATTTTGGGTTTACTAAAAATGCCAATTCTTTTATTTGTGATGCTGTATTTGATATTATGAAAATCAATGTCAAAAACGTGTCCTTGGCAGTCCTTGATAGAAGGGCCTTATGGCTTAAATCCTGGTCTGCTGATATGGTGTCTAAATACAGACTTATTGCTTTGTTTTCAGGGGAAATAGTTTTTTTCTGATTTAGATTCTATATCTGCTGTTATTGTAAAGGGGCTTTTCTTCTTCTAGACAAGAAGTGAAAGTCTAATGCTTCCAATCATTTTCATATCTTTTGTCAGAATAAGGAACAAAAATTTGTCTCCTCTGCTCAGAAGCAAGGCACTTCTGGTTCAGTCTGGAGGCCTAGTGCTAACTGGAATAATTCAAAGGCGGCTAAAAAACATTTCCTTGCTACCAAGACTGCATGAAAATGCTCAGATCTCAGGGTATTGCAGTATTTCCCTTCCTGGACCATATCTTGAATCAAACTCCATCTTATACTTTAGCAGAATCTCACACCAACAGACTTGTTTCTTCAACAAGGATGGAGGATCAATTTACCAAAGAGTTCTTCAGACCAGAGTAACTTTTTTGGGTTTTCAAATAGAATCAGGTCTCAATGTGTCTCTCTAACAGAGAGCAGAGAAGGATAAAATGTGTGTCATCTTGTCTGAACCTCGAGCCCCTCTCCTTTCCATCTGTTGCTCTTTGTATGGACGTTTGGGGGCTCATGCAGCGTCAGATGCAATTTCTTTTGCTCAATTTCACATGAGACCTCTTCAGCTTTGTATGCTTCGTCAGTGGTGCAGGGATCAAACCCAGCTATTTCAAAAGATTTTACTGGATCCCAGTATAAGTCAGTCTCTGACTTGCTGGCTTATCAGTTCTTTATTCAGGGGGCTTCTTTTGCTTGTCCTACCTGGACTGTGATCACTACAGATGCAAGTCTTTCAGATTGGGGAGCGGTTTGAGGGTCTTAGAGCATAGGGAGTTTAGGTTCCTCGGGAGGCGAGGTTACCAATCAATGTTCTGGAACTCCGTGCTATTTTCAGAGATCTTCAGGCTTGGCCTCTGTTGAAAAGGGAGTCTCATCTCAGTTTCCAAACAATGTCACAACAGATGCCTATGTCAATCTATTGGGCAGAAATCAATTCCTGTCTAATTTCTGTGAATCAAATTCCAGGACTGAACAACTGGGATGAAGACTCTCAGTCAATCTCTACATCAAGGGGAATGGTCTCTTCACCAGGATGTGTTCAATCAGATTGTCCAGGGATCCTCAGGCAGAGTTTGTGGATGTGCTAGTAGCTCCTTGGTCATTTCAGCTTGTTTATCTGTTTCCTTCTATGGTACCTCCCAGAGTGATGTCCAGGATAAGCCTAGAGAAATCATCAGTAATCCTGGATTACCCCAGCTTGGCCCTGCATGATTTGGTATGCAGATATGGTTCAGATATCCAGGTTTCTCTCCTAAGGTCAGACCTTCTGTCTCAAGGTCCCTTTTTCCATCCGAATCTCAAGTCTTTGAAGTTGATGGCATTGAAACTGAACGTTTAGTCCTTAGACAGAGGTTTCTCTATTTCTGTGCTCGTAAGCCTGCAACTAGGGAGATTCATCGTAAGGTTTGGAAGGCCTTTATTTCTTGGTGTATAGATCATGGTGTTTCCTGGCATTATTTTAGCATGCTTAGGATTTTGCAGTTCTTACAGGATGGTTTAGACAAGGGTGTATCTGTCAGTTCTCAGAAGGGGCAGATTTCTGCTCTGTTTTCTTCCATAGAAAGATTGCTAATCTTCCTGATATTCATAGTTTTGTTCAGGCCAATATTAAACCTGTAATTAAGCCAATTTCTCCTTTATAGAGTCTTAACTTGGTGTTAAAAGTTTTGCAGGCTCCTTTTTGAACCTATGCATAAGGTGGATGTTAAAAAACTGCTTTATTTGACATTTGTATTCCTTTTGGCTATCTCTTCTGTTAGAAGAGTTTCATAATGGTCTGCTCTTTCCTGTGATCCTCATCAGGATAAGGCAGTTTTAAAGGACAATGTGATTTTTTTGCCTAAAATTGTTTCTTCAGATAATATCAGCAGAGAGGTTGTTGTTATTATTGTTCTTTGTGTCTTAATCCCAAGAATGCTGCAGATAGATCTTTGCATAATTTGGATATTGTTAGTAGAATCAATGTAATACTTCAATGCTCTAAGGATTTTAGACAGGCTTCTAGTTTGTTCATTTTTCTGGTACTAGAAAAGATCAGAACGTTTTGGCTGTTTCTTTGGCTTCTTGTTTGAAACTTGATTCATAAGGCTTACTTGGAGGCTGGTCAGCCTCCACCACAACAGATTACTGCTCATACAAGGTAAGTGGCCACTTCTTGTGCTTTCAATAATAAGGCTTCAGTTGATTATATTTGCAAGGCAGCTACTTGGTCTTATTTGCATACTTTTACTAAATTCTACCCATTTTGATGTTTTTGCTTCTTCTGAGGCAGCCTTTGGTAGGAAAGTCCTTCAGGTAGTTGTCTCAGCTTGATTTATGTTTGCCTGATTGTAAACACACACATACATGCCTGGTGACATAGTAACTATGTCCTTTAGGCTTAAGGTGCTAATATGCATGATCAAAAACGTTAGAGATTCAATTTATGGTTGACTTATATAAAGCACAATTAATAACCAACTTCTTCTCTCGAGTACCCAGCATCACCTACTTTTTCTTTTTTTAAATAACCCCGTACTCTCTAGCCTGTGCCGCCATAAGCAGGGGTCTGAAAGGGACATAAGCTCAGGAGTGTGCACATGTTTAGAGCACTATATTGCAGCAGTTTTGCAAGAATATTCTCCATTTGCAAGAGCACTAGATGGCAGAACTATTTCATGCAATGTAGTCTCCAGACACCTACCTATGTATCTCTTCAACAAAGACAACCATGGGAACAAACCAAATTTGATAATTTTTTAAAATTTTAAATTGTATACTCTAATTCACAAAAAATATTTGTGTTTCATATCCCTATAACACCATCTCATGCCAATGGTCTTGATCTCATTAAAAGGTACAGTAAAGTATATGCCTCGTCATTAGTTCCCAGTAATGCATTCCTGCTCCTTTAATACTAGAAGAATGAAGCAAATTTGATAATAAAAGTAAATTGGAAAGTTGTTTGAAATTGTATGTTCTATCTAAATCAAGAAAGAAAAAAATGCTTAAGTACAGAAGCTGCTTTATGAATTAATTATAATATTAAAGGGCAGTAAATGTTCAATCAAGTAAATCTGAATTACATTTACTTACCACAATACATCCTTTTAATCTCATCCACTCTACACATTTCTATAAAGGAATAATTTCAGTCCGAAAAGACATACAACCTCCTGTAGTGCCCACTAGGGTGTTTAGTTTTTTTTTTTCTAAAACTTATCTGCCAGCAAGCGCTCTCTCACAATCTTTCCTTGAGAGTCTGAAGCTAGGCTGCACATGCACACATTGCATGTGACCTAAGCTGCCCACAAGGAAGGGCCAGGAGCATGCACTGTTTAAAATGAAAAGTGGGTCAATTGTGATTGGCCGTGCCTCTGTTAAAAGGGACATTATACACTAGACTTTTCTTTGCATAAATGATCCATTTATAAAGCCTATACAGTTTAAAAAAATAAAAATAATTTTGCTTATTTTTAAATAACATTGCGCTGATTTTCAGACTCCTAATCAATCCCAAAGTTAGGAGAATACCGAGTTATACCTACTCCAGCTTGCTCCTGCTTGTGTAAAGAGATTTTTCATATGCCGAGGAAGGGGCAGGTGAGAAGTGTGTGTTTTTTGCTATACAACCACTTTCCGATGGTGTTCCAGCTAGCCTTTTCAACAGTGCTAAACTGGGAGCTGCTTGTAAGTTTATATGCATATTATTTATAGTAGTGTCTAATACATGCAGTTATATGAAAATTGGTGTATACTGTCCCTTTAAAAAGCTTTACGAAACAAACATTTTTTTTTTAGTTTTTTTTTTTTAAGTAGCCATAGGTTAGTTACTGCAGGTTATACTGCAACTATGGGGGTGAAACTTTACCTTTACAAAAATTAGTGCAAAAAAAAGGAGGAGATTAAAATGATGTACTGCATTAAGTAAATGTAATTCACTTATTAAACAATGTTTACTGTTCCTTTACCAACATCCTCTACAGCAAAAACATCTTGTGAACACACAGTGATTCCTTAGCCAGACATCTCCCCCTCTTGTAAGTGTCTGCACAAAGGCGAAAGCAGTTTCTTTCATGTGATTAGCAAGAGTCCATGAGCTAGTGACGTATGGGATATACATTCCTACCAGGAGGGGCAAAGTTTCCCAAACCTTAAAATGCCTATAAATACACCCCTCACCACACCCACAATTCAGTTTTACAAACTTTGCCTCCCATGGAGGTGGTGAAGTAAGTTTGTGTGAATGTCAGAGGGATGTGAAGAGAGTATTGCCTATTTGAATACAATGGTCTTCCTCTAGGGGATCTATTTCATAGGTTCTCTGTTATCGGTCGTAGAGATTTCTTCTCCTACCTCCCTTTTCAGATTGACGATATACTCTTATATACCATTACCTCTACTGATTCTCGTTTCAGTACTGGTTTGGCTATCTACTATATGTAGATGAGTGTCCTGGGGTAAGTAAGTCTTTTTTGTGACACTCTAAGCTAAGGGTTAGGCACTTTATATGTAAAGTTCTAAATATATGTCTTTAAACTTATATTTGCCATGATTCAGGATATTCAGTATTCCTTGAATCAGACTGTCAGTTTCATTATTTGGGATAATGCATATGAATACTTTTTTCTTACCTTGAAAATTTTCAATTGACTATTTTTCCCTGCGGGCTGTTAGGCTCGCGGGGGCAGAAAATGCTTCATTTTATTGCGTCATTCTTGGCGCAAAAATTTTGTCATTTGTAGTTACGTCATTTTTTTGACGCATGTGTATTCAGACTTTTTTGCGCCAAAAAATGTGGACGTCTGTTTCGACATCAGAGGATGTGGCGTCATACTTGGCGCCAAAAATATGGGCGTTGTACTTAGTGCCAATAATGTGGGCGTCATACTTGTTCCACTTTTTTCTCACATTATTTAAGTCTCACTTTTTTGTTGCTTCTGGTTGCTAGAGGCTTGTTTATTTTGCATTTTTTCCCATTCCTGAAACTGTCATTTAAGGAATTTGATATTTTTGCTTTATATGTTGTTTTTTTCTATTTACATATTGCAAGATATTCAAAACACTGTTCCTGTATCAAGAAATGCTGAAGGATTCCTGTTGACTGATATCAGTCCTACCAAAGCTAAGTTCATTTATTTTAATGTTATGAATGTTTATCTTTAGCTATGGTTTGTAATAAGTTATCATGATAAACTTTTACATGCAGAATCCATTAGTATTTATGCTTTATATATTGCTGTTCTTTTTATATCTTATGTACAAGATATACTTAGAAATTTATAAGAATATTTTTCTAATTCTATTTTAAAGGCTTTGTCTGACGTCCCACCTTCTAATAAAATTTTTAGGTCTTTTTCAAACTTCTTTTTTAGATGATGAAGTTTCAAATGACCAACAACATAATGAATTATCCTTCTCTGATGGTGCTTTTTTTCTCATTCAGAATTTTTCTTCATCAGATATTGACACTAACAAATCTACTTTTTTATTCTTCAATAAAGTACATTTGTTCTTTGTTCAAAAGGTGTTGATTATTTTGGATATTGAAATATCTAGTTCTTTTGATTTTAAAGACTAGCTAACATTTAAATTCTGCTTATTTATCTTCTGTGGTTTCTTCAGAGGTTTGTTTCCAGTTCCTGATACTAGGGAATGGAATAGGCTGAGAATTTTCTTTTAGTCCTTCTTTAAGGTTTTTAAATTATATTCTTTGCCGGCAGTTAGTTTTCAGTTTTGAGGAGAGATTCCCCAAGTTTTTGGGGCTCTCTCTACTACTGCTAAATATACTATTATTCTTATAGCAAATAGTATTTATTTTTTTCCTTCAGATGGTCGTATCTTATTTAAGGAAAATTATTTTCAGGTACTTTTCTTAGACCTGTAATTTATTTGGCTGATGTTGCAATTGCTGCATCTTTCTGGTTGGATACTTTAAGATCAAGTATTGGATTATGATTTGTTTAGCATTGTTAAAAGGACAAAATCTTCTACATTTTTGAAGTTCAGACTAAGTGCTATTGCATTGTCTTGTTATCTTGCATTTGTTGATTATGCAAGTCCAGTGTGTTGTCTGATCCTTTAACTTGATTAACATGCTAATAATTTCATTTGTGTTGTCATTTTATTAAATATTTTCGCAAATGAGGTTTAATCTATGTCTTTAGCTATTTTAGCTAGAAGAACTTTGTGATTTCAATCTTGGAATGCTAATTTGATTTCTAAAATCCATATTTCTTTTTTTCCAAGATATTCAATTATTTGATTCATAATTGGATTCAATTATTTAACTTACTCTGGGCTTCAAGATTGAGTTCTAAGACTAAAACTTTAAGCTTATATTAGTTTTCTGTTCTTACTAACGAACGGAATCCTGAATTCTTCCCCAAGTAACATGTTTATAATTGGAAGTTTTTTTCTTCATTCAATTAAGCCTTTTTAAAGTTCAAAGTCAGCTCCCTAAATTTGCATGTAGGTGCGATTCTTATTCCAGCTTGGCTGGTAAGGGGCAGGTTAAGACTTTTTTGAAATTTATTTGGTTCTATTCGGTCCAAACTTCTTAGACTTTGGGTACAGAATAGGTTTCAGAGTAAAACCGTCTGTGAGAAGTCTTTTTTCTCTATCATATTCCAGCTATTCCAGTTAAACTAACACTTTCCTGAAGTGTGTTTCAGACCTATATGTTTTGGGTGCTGGTGAAGTGCGGCTGGTCACCCGTTGGGGCTCAAGCACTGCTCAGACCTGGCGTTTTCTGGGGTATTTATTCCAGTTTCATTTTAGGAACTGGGTTTTGGGGTTTTATTCAAGACTATTCATTGTTCCAAAGATAGAAAATCTTTTTGAACTGTCATAAGTGTACCATCTTTTAGAATGGTGTTTATATGGTCTATTCTGCCTTTTTGGTCAGTGATGGCATTATTTGTTTACAATAGATGCATATCTTCATTTTCTGTTTTCATTCAGATTATTTTTTATTTTCTGAGATTCTCTTTTTTTGACAAGCATTACCAATTTGTTGCTTTTCCTTCTGGTCTAGCGACAGCTCTAAGAATCTTTTCAAGGTTCTCAGTGTTCCTTATTTGGACAGTATCGTGGTACTGGCTCAGTCTTTTCGTTCTGCAGAATCTCATACGATTCAACTTTGTTGTTCCTTCAAGACATGGTTAGAGGATCTTTTTATCAAAAGCTCCTTGATTCCTCACACAAGGGTCACCTTTTTTTAGGTTTCCAGATAGATTGTGTCATTGTTTTTGTCTTTAACAGACAAGTAACAAGTTAATTGGGTTCCGTTTGTCGGAACCTTCAGTCTCTTATTTCCTTCAAGTTGCTATATATGCATGGAAGTTTTAGGTTTCATGGCTGCAGCATTGGATTCGATTCCCTTTGCTCATTTCATAGGAAACATTTCCAGTTTTTTTATGCTGAATGGTGCAGAGATTCTAGGATATCACTTTTTATATCTTTGAATCCTAATGTTTAACTATCTTTGATTCGGTGGTTAAGATCACCATCATTTAGTTCTACAAGTCTCTTCGGTTCTTTCAACCTGGACCATGATCTCTACAGATGCAAGTCTTTTAGGTTGGGAGGCTGTCTGAGGATCTCTGTCAGCACAAGGGGTTTGGAAATCTCAGGAGGCGAGATTACCATTTGATATTTTGGAACTCTGTGCATTCTCAGAGTTCTTCAGTTTGGTTTCTTTTTGAAGAAGAGACGTTTTTTCAGACAGACAATGTCACAACTGTGTCGTATGTCAATCATCAGGGTGGGACTATCAGTCTTTAGGCTGTGACAGAAGTATCTCAGATATTTACTTGGGCTAAATCCAGCTCCTATCTAATTTCTGTGGTCTTTTTCCCAGGTATAGATAATTGGGAAGCGGATTATCTCTGTTAATCAAGCTTTACATCCGGGAGAATGGTCTCTTTACCCAGATATGTTTTTCAATTTTTCAGATGTGAGGGCTTCCAGAAATAGATCTGATGGCATCTCATCTAAATAAGGAAATTCCCAGGGGCCTATTCAGGTCCTGGGATCCTCAGGCGGAAGTAGTGTATGCATTAACACTTCCTTGGAATTATCAATCTGCCTATATTTTTTCATCTCTGGTACTTCTTTTTAGAGTGATTTTCTAAATCATCAGAGAGCAATCTTTGGTGTGGCTGGTGGCTCCAGAATGGCCACACAGGTTTTGGCATATGGTTCTTGTTCGGATGTCCAGTTGCCAATCTTGGTTACTTCCATTAAGGCCAGACCTTATATCTTAACATTCGTTTTTTTCATCAGGAATTCAAATTATTAATTTGATGGTATGAAAATTTAACGCTTAGTACTTAGTCATAGAAGTTTCTCTGACTTAGTGATTAATACTATGTTGCAGGCTCGTAAATCTGTGTCTAGTAGGATTTATTATCGAGTTTTGAAGATTTACATCTCATGATGCTCTTCTTATGAATTCTCTTGGCATTCTTTTAGAATTCCTAGGATTTTATAGTTTCTTCATAAGATTTTGTCTGCATGTTCCTTGAAAGGACACATCTCTGCTTTTTCTGTGCTGTTTCACAGTAAGAATTGCTAAATATTTCTGATATTCATTGTTTTGTTCAGGCTTTGGTTCATATCAAGCCTGTCATTAAGCCAATTTCTCCTCCTTGGAGTCTTATTTTGGTTCTGAAGGCTTTACAGGCTCTTCTGTTTGAGCATATGCTTTCTTTGGACATTAATTACTTTCATGGAAAGTATTGTTCTTTTTAGACATCTCTTCAGCTAGAACAGTTTTTGAATGATCTGTTCTTTCTTGTGAATCTCCTTTTTCTGATTTTTCATCAGGATAAGGTGGTTTTTGCTGTCCTCATTTCAATTTTTACCTAAAGTTGTGAATTCTAACAACATTAGTGGAGGAATTATTGTCCCTTCCTTGTGTCCTAATCCTAAGAATTCTTTGGAAAGATTCTTACATTCTTGGATGTGGTAAGAGTTTTGAAATATGTTGAAGCTACTCAGATTTCAGACAGACTTCTAGTCTATTTGTTATCTTTTCTGGTTTTAGGAAAGGTCAGAAGGCTTCTGCCTTTTCTTTGGCATCTTGGTTAAAGCTTTTGATTCATCATGCTTATTTGGAGTCGGGTTAATCCCCGCCTCTGAGGATTACGGCTCATTCTACTAGGACAGTTTCTACTTCCTGGACTTTTAAGAATGAAGCTTCCGTTGATCAGATTTGCAAAGCAATGGCTTGGTCTTCTTTGCATACTTTTACTAAATTCTACCATTTTGATGTTTTCTCTTCTTCAGAAGCAGTTTTTGGTAGAATAGTACTTCAGGCAGCTGTTTCAGTTTGATTCTTCTGCTTATATTTCAGTTTTTTTTCCATTATATAAAAATTGAAACTTTTGATTTGGGTAGTGGATTCATTTTTTTCAGCGGAATTGGCTGTCTTTATTTTATCCCTCCCTCTCTAGTGACTCTTGCGTGGAAGTTCCACATCTTGGGTATCTGCTATCCCATACGTCACTAGCTCATAGACTCTTGCTAATTACATGAAAGAAAACATAATTTATGTAAGAAATTACCTGATAAATTCATTTCTTTCATATTAGCAAGAGTCCATGAGGCCCACCCTTTTTGTGATGGTTATGATTTTTTGTATAAAGCACAATTATTCCAATTCCTTATTTTTTATGCTTTCGCTCCTTTCTTATCATCCCACTTCTTGGCTATTCGTTAAACTGAATTGTGGGTGTGGTGAGGGGTGTATTTATAGGCATTTTAAGGTTTGGGAAACTTTGCCCCTCCTGGTAGGAATGTATATCCCATACGTCACTAGCTCATGGACTCTTGCTAATATGAAAGAAATGAATTTATCAGGTAAGTTCTTACATAAATTATGTTTTTTTACAATGTTAGAACATTGTGGTGTTCTCATGAAATGGCACATACAATGCTATGCTTCGCACATAAAATAGGTTGAGACACCTACCAGGTTTTAAGGAACATAGCATTATATTTTCTATGATGCATATAAAAAAGAACTAGCATCATTTCAGCATGATAAAGATATACTTTTCCTGAAACAGAAGTTAAAGGGACATTATGATCTTTCATGATTCAGATAGAATTAAATTGGATTTTTTTTTTTTAAATTGGATTTTCTATTATCAAATATGATTTTTCAACAAAGAACAAGTCGTTGGGTTTTATGTCCCTTTAAGCCTGTTTTAATTTAAACATAGCAATATCAGTTGTACATTTCCTACTATACTTACTGGCAGATAAGGACAACACCCCTGACAAACAAAGTATTGATTTATTCAGTTCAGGGACATGAATTTCCCAAAAAGCTAAATAATTTTGACGTTTGTCTGCTTTTTTTTTGGTTAAAAGGCTAAATGTAAATTTAAAAAGGGACACGAAAGATAAAATTCTACTTTCATTATTCAGACAGCACATGCAAATTAAAAAAATAAAAACTTTCAAATCTGATTCTCTCATCTAATTTGCTTCATTCTTCTGGTATACTTTGTTGAAAACATACCTAGGTAGGCTCAGGGGGCAGCAATGCTCTACTGGAAGCTAGCTGCTAATTGGTGGCTACATATATGTTACTTGTCATTGGCTCACCCAATGTGTTCAGCAAGCTCACAGTAGTGCATTGCTGCTCCTTCAAAAGGATATCAAGAGAACAAAGCAAACTAGATAATGGAAGTACATTAGAAAGTTGTTTAAAACAATTGTATGCTCTATATGAATCATGAAAGAAAAATGTTGGGTTCAACAAAAGATACAAAAAGAATGAAGCACATTTGATAATTAAAGTAAATTGGAATAGTTAAAAAATAAAAACAAAATGTATTTTCTATCTGAATAATGAAAAACAAATGATAATGAAGACATATCTTAATGTTTCTATCCGTAGTCTATAGATGCATACACTGTGCTCCCACAGTATACTAACCCTGGAGGTCGGTAAATATCCTGGAATGAGTGCATGCCACCACTTTGCTCCATCATCACAGCCTGGAAATGGCCTCTGCTGTGGTTCATATGCTGGTAACCATTGGCATGTACTGGAGGAGGATGGCGTGAAGGAAGAAAAGGTTGCTGTGGATATCCTTGAGGATGGTAGTGGTGTTGAGGTTGGAATGGAGGCTGTGAAACCATCCCAGAGGGTGGGCGGGGACCTGCCCTATCCCATACAGGTGGTCCTCCATATGAAAAGTTCCCACTCTGTCTCTTGTGACTGTCCAAATCCAGGAACTGTTTAGGGCTTTCTGGTCTATCTGTACCTTCTCCTACACCCTCCTCAGTTTCCTCTGCCTTGTTCTCAGATGGCACCGCTTTTGGTTCCCCCTCCAACTGCAGAGGAGACATCAGCATGCTGCGCAAATCTCCTCCTCCTTGGAATCCATGTTCACCCACAGGGTGTGTATAATTGCCTCTGTTTTGGGGAGATTGGTGCATATTGTTCTGCCAAGATGGATACTCCTGAGAGTAGTAGTGTTGTCGCTGGAATGACTGAAAGGGTGATTGTGCTTGCTGTGGGTGCTGGTAAGGGTACGGTGGCCTCTGATTGTGATAATTAGGATATGAGCCAACATGAGCTTGAGGATGTCCATTTCCAAATCTTGGATGGGGGAATGGAGATTGAGGTTGCCCAGGAGGTCCCCCCACACCTTGATTATGCCCTGGAGCATAACCTGGTCTATTACCACTGGGAGGAAACATGGGGGCAAAATTAACTCTGGAGTCTGGTCCAACTAAGTCTCTCTGGGGGCAGATCACATCCTGCCGAGTGAGAGGCTGGGGGTCTGCTTTAGAATTAGAATCTTCAGAATCTTTTAATTTCTTATCTACTGACTCCTCTGACACATTAGTACCATCTAGTCCATTATGAGGGCTGTTATTTGATGGAGGGTTACTGCCAGTGCTGTTCCCTGCACCTGCGGCCCATGGCTTCTCCCCATCCTGGATGGAACCAGGTTCTGCATGTTCTGGATGTTGAGGGGAACAAACTTGGCTATGGCCACCGTTAGCTTGCATCTGCTGAGGTAAGGGCAAGAAAGGGGTAGCTGCTTCTGCTTTGGATACCGCTGGAGATGGTGACAGAGCTATAGTAGGAATAAAACACACAGATTAATGCTATAATTCATATTCGAACCCTCTTCTTTTGACAAAACTAACTTGAATCATTTACAGTCAAGGTGACATAAGATTACAGTTATTAAAACGATATTAACATTCAATAATTTACAAGGACCTTTACATAATACTCAGGAAAAGGAGCTCTGGAGTTACAAGAATACCATATATATTAAGAGGACAGTGTACAGTAAATTTGGTCTCCTGTTTATAGGTTTCCGATGAATGGGAAATTGCTACTTTAGGTTTATTTATTTTTTATCTGAAATATGGGCTTGCAGGGAGAACGGATAAAATCTTATCACTCTATATAAACAAACACAAACACTTCCTTACCTTATATGTATGACAACTGAAAAGTAACATTTTAAAGTACCTATCTCTCCCCCACTAGGAGTGTCATTTCTTCTGCTGGGTCTTGTTTACCTAGCTTTTCTGTATTGATTTCTGAAGTATTGCAACTTTCAGTACAGGAAAATATGTACAGCCACTAACCAGCAGCTAGCTCCCAGTAGTGCATTACTGTTCCTAAACCTATCAAGGTATGCTTTTCAACTAAGAACAAAGCAAAGTAGACAATAAAAGTAAAAAGGAAAGGTGTTTAAAGGGACATTATACACTCATTTTTTCTTTGCATAAATGTTTTGTAGATGATCTATTTATATAGCCCATAAAGTTTTTTTTTTAAATAAATGTATAGTTTTGCTTATTTTTAAATAACATTGCTCTGATTATCAGACTCCTAACCAAGCCCCAAAGTTTTATGTGGATACCGTCAGCTACCTTCTCCAGCTTGCTCCTGTTTGTGTAAAGGGTCTTTTCTATGTAAAAGAAGGGGGAGGGGGGGGGGAGTGTCTTATTTTTCCACTTGCAGTGGGCTTTCCAGCTACCTTTTCAACAGAGCTAAACTGACAGCTTCTAAGTAAGTTTTTAAACAGTTTTATACTGGATTTTTAGATCAGTATCTGTGCATCTTATTCTTTATAGTAGTGTCTATTACATGCAGTTATATGAAAATGAGTGTATACTGTCCATTTAAAAACGACAGGAAACCCCCCCCCCAGCCATTTAAGATGACAAAAGGTAAAATATCTATTTGTAAAAAAGTTAATACATTTCAGCAGTTAAAATTGATCACTGCAAACAAATTAAAGGGGAGAAAATATTGTACCCTGTCCCTTTAAAGAGGCAGTAAACACCTACTGAGGTATACTTTTAAATGAAGAGCTCCATTAGAACGAAGCAAAATTGGAACCTTTATTTTCATATCTGTGATTTATCTATCTCACAAAACAAAAAACAAACAAAAAAAAGTTTCCCATCCCTTTAATCCAATATTATATATTTAAATATAAGGTTACTCTACCTTTCTCTCCTTGTGCTGCTGTGCTTGTCCTCTTCCTGGCAGGATGGTATGTGTCAAGCCCATTTGAAGTGTTGGAGAGATTCCCAGAGGGAGGACACGGGGTGGGTGCTTGCTGTGAGGTGTAGGTAGAAACACCTTGTGGACAGGCAAGTGAAGAAAGTCTCTGCATGGCTACCATCTCAGGACTTTCCATCATGGAACTTCCTGTAGAGCCAAAAGTATTTCTCACACTGTAGTTTGTACCTGGTGTTCTCACCATAGGAGAGTCTGAAGATTGTGGGTAGTGGGGAAACCCAGGCCTTGGTGGTCTACTTGGAGGTCCATTTCCATTCCAAACAGGAGGTGGAGGACCATGTCTATAAGGAGGATACACAGGTCCTAGATGAGGTACATTACCACCTGTGAAGTGGGGTCTTGGTGGTGGCATGTAATGTGCATTAAATGGTGCTTGTGGATGTGGCATGCCTTCTTGTAAGGGAGTAGCAAGCCTCGGGGATGTAGGGGCTTCATGTGGTCCACGGAACTGTCGGAAATCCATAGGCTGTTTTTTTGAGGTTTCCCGATCACATAGTTCTGGAGTACCAGGACTGGGCTGCAAGAAAATTATATTAAATTAACTACCAAATGTTCTTTATTACTACTTCGATTCAATATTTAAAAAAAAAAAAAAAAAAACACACACATTAAAGAGTCTCTGCTTTATTTTAATGTTTAAAGGGACATTTACCCACCAATAAGCAAGCATAACCCAGGTTCTCAACCAAAAATGGGCCGGTTCCTATGCTTCACATTCCTGCTTTTTAAATAAAGATAGCAAGAGAATGAAGAAAAATTGATAATAGGAGTAAATTAGAAAGTTGCTTAAAATGGCATGCTCTATCTGAATCATAAAAGAAAAAAATTGGGTTTAGTGTCCCTTTAACGACCAAGGACGTGCCAGGTACATCCTTGGTCTAATTGAGTGCTGGAAGCGTTTGCGATCTCAGCTCCCAGGGTATTGCAGTGATGCCTCGATATTTTTCAACCTTTTTCAAGCTTTTTCAAGCATCCGATGCAGAGAGCCACTCTGTGGCCCTCTCTGCACCGGTAGCGATGGTGCCGATCGTTGGTGGGTGGGAGCTTAGCATGGAGGCGGGTGGGTGGCCCATTGCTACCTACCAGTGAGAGGGAAAAAAAATAATTTAAAAAAAAAAAAAAAAATATCAAAAGATCAGGGAGGTAGAGGGGGAGCAGCTACACTACAGAAAAAGCTATATTTTTATATAAAAAAAAAAGTTGTCAGTACCCAAGATGGCGGCAAATAGGCAGTAGGGGAGGGTTAGAGAGCTGTTTGGTTGGGGGAGGGGGGGGGTCCATCACAGCTAAATGAATAAATAATAATAAAAAATATATATTTTAGTACTGGCAGACTTTCTGCCAGTACTTAAGATGGCAGGGACAATTGTTGGGTGCGATTTTCTCGACTGGTTGTCCAGAAAAATCTGGTGGGACAGATCTGAATGATCGCCTTTCCACTGTCTCAGCATGCACAGTTGAAGAGGTCTGAGAGGGAATCTGGCAAATGGAATGATGTCCATGCAGGACACCATGAGACCAATTACCTCCATACACTGAGCCACAGGGGGACTTAAAGGGACACTGTACTCAAAAAATTTCTTTCATGATTCACATAGAGCATGCGTTTTTAATTAACTTTCTAATTTACTCCTATTATCAAATTTCCTTAATTCTCTTGGTATGTTTATTTGAAAAGCAAGAATGTAAGTTTAGATGCCGGCCCATTTTTGGTGAACAACCTGGGTTGTCCTTGCTGATTGGTCAGCACCAATAAACAAGTGCTGTCCATGGTCTTGAAGCAAACATTTGCTGGCTCCTTAGCTGAGATGCCTTCTTTTTCAAATAAAGATAGCAAGATAACGAATTAAAATTGATAAAAGAAGTAAATTAGAAAGTTGCTTAAAATTGCATGCTCTATCTGAATCATGAAAGAAAAAATTTGGGTTCAGTGTCCCTTTAAGGAGGTCTGGAGGGCAAGACAATTGGAAGTTAGTTTGCAACATCTCTGGTCTGTAAGAATTATCCTCATGGATAGTCTTATCATACCCAGGAATTCCACTCTGATACTGGGAATAAGAACTATTTTCTAAGTTTATCTTCCATCCATGAGATCGAAGAAGAGAAAGAAGGGCTTTCGAATGGTCCTCTACCAGATGACCGGATGGTGCTTTAACCAGAATATAGTCTAAGTAAGGCGCCACTGCTATACCTCTGGTTCTGGTCACTGCGAGCAGAGCTTCCAGAACCTTCATAAAGACTCTTGGGGCAGTAGCTAGACCAAAAGGAAGTGCAATAAACGGGAAGTGCTGGTCCAGGAACACGAACCTTAGGAACTTGACGTATTCCTTGTGTATAGGGACGTGAAGGTAGGCGTCCTTCAGGTCTATCATGGTCATGAACTGTTTTTCCTGAACTAAGGGCAGAATGAATCTTACTGTCTCCATCTTGAATGAGTGGACAGAAAGGAATTTATTTAAACACTTTAGGTCCAAATACGGGTGAAAAGTACCCTCCTTCTTTGGGACCACAAAGAAGTTTGAGTAGTAACCCAGACCTCTTTCTGCTGGCAGTACCGGTATAATGACCCCCAGAGAGGAGAGATCTCTCAGGCACCCTAGAAAAACCTCTCTTTTCTGGCCTTGAAGACAGGTTTGATAAGAGGAATCTGTCCCTGGGAGGATGAGACTTGAAACCTATACTGTATCCCTGAGCGATGACCTCCAGGACCCACAGGTCTTGAACATCCCCAAACCAAGCTTCTTAAAAGAGTGACAGTCTGCCCCCTACCAGATCCGGGGCCATCCCTTCATGCCGACTGACTCGGCGGATTTCTTGTTCAGCTTGGATTTATTCCAGGACTGAGTCGGCTTCCAAGTTCCCTTGGACTGCTCAGGCTTTGCAGAGGGTTTGGATTTATCCGAACGAAAGGAATGAAAATTAGGACCTTGTCCTTTAGGCTTGTTCTTATCCTGCGGTAAAAAGGCACCTTTGCCTCCAGTAAACGTGGAGATGATTGAGTCCAGGCCTGGACCAAAAAACATAATTTAAGAAAAAAACTTACCTGATAAATTCATTTCTTTCATATTGGTAACAGTCCATGAGCTAGTGACGTATGGTATATACTATCCTACCAGGAGGGGCAAAGTTTCCCAAACCTCAAAATGCCTATAAATACACCCCTCACCACACCCACAATTCAGTTTAACGAATAGCCAAGTAGTGGGGTGATAAAGAAAGGAGTAAAAAGCATCAACAAAGGAATTTGGAAATAATTGTGCTTTATACAAAAAAAAAAATCATAACCACCATAAAAAGGGTGGGCCCTAATGGACTCTTGCCAATATGAAAGAAATGAATTTATCAGGTAAGTTCTTACATAAATTATGTTTTCTTTCATGTAATTGGCAAGAGTCCATGAGCTAGTGACGCATGGGATAGCAATACCCAAGATATGGAACTCCACGCAAGAGTCACTAGAGAGGGAGGGATACAAATAAAAACAGCCATTTTTCGCTGAAAAAAATAATCCACAACCCAAAATATAAGTTAATTCTAATGAAATTAAAAGAAAAAAAAACTTAAAACATAAGCAGAAGAATCAAACTGAAACAGCTGCCTGAAGAACTTTTCTACAAAAAACTGCTTCCGAAGAAGCGAATACATCAAAACGGTAGAATTTAGTAAATGTATGCAAAGAAGACCATGTTGCTGCTTTGCAAATCTGATCAACTGAATCTTCATTCTTAAAAGCCCACGAAGTGGAGACTGATCTAGTAGAATGAGCTGTAATTCTCTGAGGCGGGGCTTGACCCAACTCCAAATAAGCTTGATGAATCAAAAGCTTTAACCACAATGCCAAAAAAAACGGCAGAAGTCTTCTGACCTTTCCTAGAACCAGAAAAGATAACAAATGGATAGAAGTCTTCCTGAAATCTTTAGTAGCTTCAACATAATATTTCAAAGCTCTTACCACATCCAAAGAATGTAAGGCTTTCTCCAAAGAATTCTTAGGATTAGGACATAAGGAAGGGACAACAATTTCTCTATTAATGTTGTTAGAATTCACAACCTTATGTAAGAATTTAAATGAAGTATGCAAAACCGCCTTATCCTGATGAAAAATCAGAAAAGGAGATTCACAAGAAAGAGCAGATAATTCAGAAACTCTTCTAGCAGAAGAGATAGCCAAAAGGAACAACACTTTCCAAGAAAGTAGTTTAATGTCCAAAGAATGCATAGGCTCAAATGGAGGAGCCTGTAAAGCCTTCAAAACCAAATTAAGACTCCAAGGAGGAGAGATTGATTTAATGACAGGCTTGATACGAATCAAAGCCTGTACAAAACAGTGAATATCAGGAAGCCTAGCAATCTTTCTATGAAATAAGATAGAAATAACAGAGATTTGTCCCTTCATGGAACTTGCAGACAAACCCTTATCCAAAACATCCTGAAGAAAGTGCAAAATTCTAGGAATTCTAAAAGAATGCCAAGCAAATTTATGAGAAGAACACCATGAAATATAAGTCTTCCAAACTCGATACTAAATCTTCCTAGAAACAGATTTATGAGCCTGTAACATAGTATTAATCACTGAGTCAGAGAAAGCTCTATGACTAAGCACTAGGCGTTCAAATTCCATACCTTCAAATTTAATGATTTGAGATCCTGATGGAAAAACGGACTTTGAGACAGAAGGTCCGGCCTTAATGGAAGAGGCCAAGGTTGGCAACTGGACATCCGAACAAGATCCGCATACCAAAACCTGTGAGGCCATGCTGTAGCTACCAGCAATACAAACAACTGTTCCATGATGATTTTGGAGATCACTCTTGGAAGAAGAACTAGAGACGGGAAAATATAAGCAGGTTGGTAATACCAAGGAAGTGTCAACGCATCTACTGCTTCCACCTGAAGATCCCTGGACCTGGACAGGTACCTGGGAAGTTTCTTGTTTAGATGAGAAGCCATCAGATCTATTTCTGGTAGACCCCACATCTGAACAATCTGAGAAATACACATCTGGATATAGGGACCACTCCCCCGGATGTAAAGTCTGACGGCTGAGATAATCCGCGTCCCAATTGTCTACACCTGGGATATGTTACGTAGAAATTAGACAAGAGCTGGATTCCACCCAAGAAAGTATTTGAGATACTTCTTTCATAGCTAGGGAACTGTGAGTTCCACCCTGATTGACATATGCCACAGTTGTGATATTGTCTGTCTGAAAGCAAATGAACGGTTCTCTCTTCAACAGAGGCCAAGCCTGAAGAGCCCTGAAAATTGCACAGAGTTCCAAAATATTGATTGGTAATCTCACCTCTTGAGATTTCCAAACCTCTTGTGCTGTCAGAGATCCCCAAACAGCTCCCCAATCTTAAAGACTCGCATCTGTTGTGATCACAGTCCAGGTTGGACGAACCAAAGAGGCCCCTAGAACTATACAATGGTGATCTAACCACCAAGTCAGAGATAGCCGAACATTGGGATTTAAGGATATTAATTGTGATATCCTTGTATAATCCCTACACCACTGATTCAGCATACAAAGCTGGAGAGGTCTCATAACGAGCAAAGAGGATCGTGTCCGATGCTGCAGTCATGAAACCTAAAACTTCCATGCACATAGCTACTGAAGGGAATGATTGAGACTGAAGGTTCCGAAAAGCTGAAACCAATTTTAATTGTCTCTTGTCTGTTAGAGACAGAGTCATGGACACTGAATCTATCTGGAAACCTAAAAAGGTGACCCTTGTCTGAGGAATCAAGGAACTTTTTGGTAAATTGATCCTCCAACCATGTCTTTCAAGAAACACTAGTCGATTTGTGTGAGATTCTGCAGAATGTAAAGACTGAGCTAGTACCAAGATATCGTCCAAATAAGGAAACACCACAATACCCCGTTCTCTGATTACAGAGTAGGGCACCGAGAACCTTTGAAAAGATTCTTGGAGCTGTCGCTAGGCCAAAAGGAAGAGCAACAAATTGGTAATGCTTGTCTAGAAAAGAGAATCTCAGAAACTGATAATGATCTGGATGAATCGGAATATGAAGGTATGCATCCTGTAAGTCTATTGTGGACATATAATGCCCTTGCTGAACAAAAGGCAGAATAGTCCTTATAGTCACCATTTTGAAAGTTGTTACTCTTACATAACTATTCAAAATTTTCAGATCCAGAACTGGTCTGAATGAATTTTCTTTCTTTGGGACAATGAATAGATTTGAATAAAACCCCAGACCCTGTTCCTGAAACGGAACTGGCATGATTACCCCTGATAACTCCAGGTCTGAAACACACTTCAGGAAAGCCTGAGCCTTTACTGGGTTTGCTGGAATTCGTGAGAGAAAAAAATCTTCTCACAGGCGGTCGTACTCTGAATCCTATTCTGTACCCCTGAGAGACAATACTCTGAATCGATTGATTTTGAACCAAATTGATCCAAACATCTTTGAAAAATCTTAATCTGCCCCCTACCAGCTGAGCTGGAATGAGGGCTGCACCTTCATGTGGACTTTGGGGCTGGCTTTGATCTCTTAAATGGCTTGGATTTATTCCAATTTGAGGAAGGCTTTCAATTGGAAACAGATTCCTTGGGGGAAGGATTAGGTTTCTGTTCCTTATTTTGTCGAAAGGAACGAAAACTGTAAAAAGCTTTAGATTTACCTTTAGGTCTTATCCGGAGGCAAACAAACTCCATTCCCCCCCAGTGACAGTTGAAATGATTGAATCTATCTGAGATCTGAGAAGCAATTAACTTAATATCTTGAAAAAAAAAGAGATAGCAATCTGGACTTAGAAGTCATGTCAGCATTCCAAGATGTAAGCCACAAAGCTCTTCTAGCTAAAATAGCTAAAGACATAGATTTAACAACAATTTTGATATAAAAAATGGCATCACAAATAAAATTATTAGCATGTTGAATCAAGTTAACAATGATAGACAATTCAGGATCCAATACTTGTTGCGCTAAAGTCTCCAACCAAAAAGTTGAAGCAGCTTGCAACATCAGCCAAAGAAATTGCAGGTCTGAGAAGATGACATGAATATAAATAGGCTTTCCTTATATAAGATTCAAGATTCCTATCTAAAGGATCTTTAAAAGAAGTACTATCTTCTGTAGGAATAGTAGTACGTTTAGCAAGAGTAGAGATGGCTCCATCAACTCTGGGGATCTTTTCCCAAAACTGAAAAGTAACTGCTGGCAAAGGATACAATTTTTTAAACCTTGAAGAAGGAATAAAAGAAGTACCAGGCCTATTCCATTCCTTAGAAATCATATCAGAAATAGCAACAAGAACTGGAGTAACCACAGGAGGTTTATAAACGGAATTTAAACGTTTACTAGTTTTAATATCAAGAGGACTAGTTTCCTCCATATTCAATGTAATCAACACTTTTAACAAAGAACGAATATACTCCATTTTAAATAAATAAGAAGATTTGTCAGTGTCAATATCTGAGGTAGTATTTTCTGATAATTCAGCATGTTGCCGGTCATTTGAAATTTCATCAACTTTATGAGAAGTTTTAAAAGACCTTTTACGTTTATTAGAAGGTGGGATGGCAGACAAAGCCTTCTGAATAGAATCAGAAATAAATTCTTTTAAATTTTCAGGTATATCTTATGCATTAGATGTTGAGGGAACAGCAACAGGTAATGAACTACTACTGATGGATACATTCTCTGCATGTAAAAGTTTATCATGACAACTATTACAAACCACAGCTGGAGAAATGACCTCCACAAGTTTACAACAAATGCACTTCGCTTTGGTAGAACTGTTATCAGGCAGCAGGATTCCAACAGCGATTTCTGAGACAGGATCAGATTGAGACATCTTGCAAATGTAAGAGAAAAAAACAACATATAAAGCAAAATTATACATTTCCTTATATGGCAGTTTCAGGAATGGGAAAAAATGCAAACAGCATAGCCCTCTGGTAGAAAAAAAGGCAAGAGGCATATAGAAATGGGGTCTTAAATAATGAAAATATTTGGCGCCAAGTAGGACACAAAAAAAGAAAAATATTTTTTGGAGCCAATAACGTCTGGAAATGACACACTCGCGTCACAGATGACGCAACCTTGTGAAAGACTCTGCGTCAACTAAGACGCCGGAAATGACGAATTTTTGCCAACTAACGTAACTTTGCACCAAAAAATTCTTGCGCCAAGAATGATGCAATAAACTGTCATTTGCGCCCTCGCGAGCCTAATTCTGACCGCGGATTTAAAAAACAGTCAATTGAAAAAAAGACTAAACCCCAGGTAAGAAATACATTTTTCAAAAAATGCATTTCCCAGATATGAAACTGACAGTCTGCAAAAGGAAATATACTGAAAACCTGAATCAAGGCAAATATAAGTACAACACATATTTAGAACTTTATTTGAATACATAAAGTGCCAAACCATAGCTGAGAGTGTCTTAAGTAATGAAAACATACTTACCAAAAGACACCCATCCACATATAGCAGATAACCGTTTCAGAACTGGTTTGGCCATCAGTAGAGGTAATGGAATATGAGAGTATATCGTCAATCTGAAAAGGGAGGTAGGAGAAGAATCTTTACGACCGATAACAGAGAACCTATGAAATAGATCCCCGTGAGGAAAACCATTGCATTCAATAGGTGATACTACCTTCACATCCCTCTGACATTCACTGTACTCAGAGGAATCAGGCTTCAAAATGCTGAGAAGCGCACATCAACGTAGAAATCTTAGCACAAACTTACTTCACCACCTCCATAGGAGGCAAAGTTTGTAAAACTGAATTGTGGGTGTGGTGAGGGGTGTATTTATAGGCATTTTGAGGTTTGGGAAACTAGCACATAGACTCTTGCCAATTACATGAAAGAAATAATCTTTCCCTTAAATGGGAGGGAAAGAAGTCTAGATTTCGAAGTCATGTCCGCAGACCAAGACTTCAGCCAAAGTGCCCTACGGGCTAGAACAGAAAAACCTGAAGCCCTGGCGTTCAGGCGAATAATCTGCATATTTGCATCACAAATAAAATAATTAGCTACCCTTAAGGCCTTAATTCTTTCCTGGATCTCGTTGAGGGGACCCTCCACCTTGATCAACTCAGATAAGGAGTCGCACCAGTAGGTAGCCGCTCCAGCAACCACAGCGACAGCCACTGCCGGTTGAAACAAATATCCTGTATGCCGAAACATCTTTCTCAATAGAGTTTCCAGCTTCTTATCCATGGGCTCCTTAAACGACAAACTATTCTCAAGCGGGATAGTAGTGCGTTTAGCCAGAGTGGAGATAGCGCCATCCACCTTACGGACAGAACCCCACAACTCTAATTGAGAGTCCAGAACCAGGAACAATTTCTTAAAAGAAGGGGAAAAAACATAATTTATGTAAGAACTTAGCTGATAAATTCATTTCTTTCATATTAGCAAGAGTCCATGAGCTAGTGACGTATGGGATATACATTCCTACCAGGAGGGGCAACGTTTACCAAACCTCAAAATGCCTATAAATACACCCCTCACCACACCCACAAATCAGTTTAACGAATAGCCAAGAAGTGGGGTGATAAGAAAAAAGTGCGAAAGCATAAAAAATAAGGAATTGGAATAATTGTGCTTTATACAAAAAAATCATAACCACCACAAAAAAAGGGTGGGCCTCATGGACTCTTGCTAATATGAAAGAAATGAATTTATCAGGTAAGTTCTTGCATAAATTATGTTTTCTTTCATGTAATTAGCAAGAGTCCATGAGCTAGTGACGTATGGGATAATGACTACCCAAGATGTGGATCTTTCCACGCAAGAGTCACTAGAGAGGGAGGGATAAAATAAAGACAGCCAATTCCTGCTGAAAATAATCCACACCCAAAATAAAGTTTAAATGAAAACATAAGCAGAAGATTCAAACTGAAACAGCTGCCTGAAGTACTTTTGTACCAAAAACTGCTTCAGAAGAAGAAAACACATCAAAATGGTAGAATTTAGTAAAAGTATGCAAAGAAGACCAAGTTGCTGCTTTGCAAATCTGATCAACCGAAGCTTCATTCTTAAACGCCCAGGAAGTAGAAACTGACCTAGTCGAATGAGCTGTAATCCTCTGAGGCGGAGTTTTACCCGACTCAACATAGGCATGATGAATTAAAGATTTCAACCAAGATGCCAAAGAAATGGCAGAAGCTTTCTGGCCTTTTCTAGAACCGGAAAAGATGACAAATAGACTAGAAGTCTTTCGGAAATTCTTAGTAGCTTCAACATAATATTTCAAAGCTCTAACAACATCCAAAGAATGCAATGATTTCTCCTTAGAATTCTTAGGATTAGGGCATAATGAAGGAACTACAATTTCTCTACTAATGTTGTTGGAATTCACAACCTTAGGTAAAAATTCAAAAGAAGTTCGCAACACTGCCTTATCCTGATGAAAAATCAGAAAAGGAGACTCACAAGAAAGAGCAGACAATTCAGAGACTCTTCTGGCAGAAGAGATGGCCAAAAGGAACAAAACTTTCCAAGAAAGTAATTTAATGTCCAATGAATGCATAGGTTCAAACGGAGGAGCTTGAAGAGCCCCCAGAACCAAATTCAAACTCCAAGGAGGAGAAATTGACTTAAAGGGACAGTCTACACCAGAATTTTTATTGTTTTAAAAGATAGATAATCCCTTTATTACCCATTTCCCAGTTTTGCATAAACACAGTTATAATAATATACTTTTAACCTCTGTGATTATCTTGTATCTAAGCCTCTGCAAACTGCCCCTTTTTACAGTTCTTTTGACAGACTTGCAGTCTAGCCAATCAGTGCCTGCTCCCAGATAACTTCTCGTGCACGAGGACAGTGTTATCTATATGAAATACGTGAACTAACACCCTCTAGTGGTTAAAAACTGGCAAAATGCAATCTGAAAGAGGTGGGCTTCAAGGTCTAAGAAATTAGCATATGAACCTCCTAGGTTAAGCTTTCAACTAAGAATACCAAGAGCACAAAGCAAAATTGGTGATAAAAGTAAATTGGAAAATTGTTTAAAATTACATGCTCTATCTGAATCATAACCGTTTATTTTGGCCTAGACTGTCCCTTTAATGACAGGTTTTATACGAACCAAGGCTTGTACAAAACAATGAATATCAGGAAGATTAGCAATCTTTCTGTGAAAAAGAACAGAAAGAGCAGAGATTTGACCTTTCAAGGAACTTGCGGACAAACCTTTATCTAAACCATCCTGAAGAAACTAAAATTCTCGGAATTCTAAAAGAATGCCAGGAAAAATGATGAGAAAGACACCAAGAAATATAAGTCTTCCAGACTCTATAATATATCTCTCTAGATACAGATTTACGAGCCTGTAACATAGTATTAATCACAGAGTCAGAAAAACCTCTTTGACCAAGAATCAAGCGTTCAATCTCCATACCTTTAAATTTAAGGATTTGAGATCCTGATGGAAAAAAGGACCTTGCGACAGAAGGTCTGGTCTTAACGGAAGAGTCCACGGTTGGCAAGAGGCCATCCGGACAAGATCCGCATACCAAAACCTGTGAGGCCATGCTGGAGCTACCAGCAGAACAAACGAGCATTCCTTCAGAATCTTGGAGATTACTCTTGGAAGAAGAACTAGAGGCGGAAAGATATAGGCAGGATGATACTTCCAAGGAAGTGATAATGCATCCACTGCCTCCGCCTGAGGATCCCGGGATCTGGACAGATACCTGGGAAGTTTCTTGTTTAGATGAGAAGCCATCAGATCTATTTCTGGAAGTTCCCACATTTGAACAATCTGAAGAAATACCTCTGGGTGAAGAGACCATTCGCCCGGATGCAACGTTTGGCGACTGAGATAATCCGCTTCCCAATTGTCTATACCTGGAATATGAACCCCAGAGATTAGACAGGAGCTGGATTCCGCCCAAACCAGAATTCGAGATACTTCTTTCATAGCCAGAGGACTGTGAGTCCCTCCTTGATTATTGATGTATGCCACAGTTGTGACATTGTCTGTCTGAAAACAAATGAACGATTCTCTCTTCAGAAGAGGCCAAGACTGAAGAGCTCTGAAAATTGCACGGAGTTCCAAAATATTGATCGGTAATCTCACCTCCTGAGATTCCCAAACCCCTTGTGCTGTCAGAGACCCCCACACCGCTCCCCAACCTGTAAGACTTGCATCTGTTGAAATTACAGTCCAGGTCGGAAGAACAAAAGAAGCCCCCTGAACTAAACGATGGTGATCTGTCCACCACGTCAGAGAGTGTCGTACAATCGGTTTTAAAGATATTGAGATATCTTTGTGTAATCCCTGCACCATTGGTTCAGCATACAGAGCTGAAGAGGTCGCATGTGAAAACGAGCAAAGGGGATTGCGTCCGATGCAGCAGTCATAAGACCTAGAATTTCCATGCATAAGGCTACTGAAGGGAATGATTGTGACTGAAGGTTTCGACAAGCTGAAATCAATTTTAGACGTCTCTTGTCTGTCAAAGACAGAGTCATGGACACGGAATCTATCTGGAAACCCAAAAAGGTTACCCTTGTCTGAGGAATCAATGAACTTTTTAGTGAATTGATCCTCCAACCATGATTTTGAAGAAACAACAAAAGTCGATTCGTATGAGATTCTGCTAAATGTGAAGACTGAGCAAGTACCAAGATATAGTCCAAATAAGGAAATACCACAATACCCTGTTCTCTGATTACAGATAGAAGGGCACCGAGAACTTTTGTAAAAATTCTTGGAGCTGTTGCTAGGCCAAACGGCAGAGCCACAAACTGGTAATGCTTGTCTAGGAAAGAGAATCTCAGAAACTGATAGTGCGCTGGATGAATCGGAATATGCAGATATGCATCCTGTAAATCTATTGTAGACATATAATGCCCTTGTTGAACAAAAGGCGGGATAGTCCTTACAGTTACTATTTTGAATGTTGGTATCCTTACATAACGATTCAATATTTTTAGATCCAGAACTGGTCTGAAGGAATTCTCCTTCTTTGGTACAATGAAGAGATTCGAATAAAACCCCAGCCCCTGTTCCAGAACTGGAACTGGCATAATTACTCCAGCCAACTCTAGATCTGAAACACATTTCAGAAATGCTTGAGCTTTCGCTGGGTTTACTGGGACACGGGAAAGAAAGAATCTCTTTGCAGGAGGTCTTATCTTGAAACCAATTCTGTACCCTTCTGAAATAATGTTCTGAATCCAAAGATTGTGAACAGAATTGATCCAAATTTCTTTGAAAATAACGTAATCTGTCCCCTTCCAGCTGAGCTGGAATGAGGGCCGCACCTTCATGTGGACTTAGAAGCTGGCTTTGCTTTTCTAGAAGGCTTGGATTTATTCCAGACTGGAGATGGTTTCCAAACTGAAACTGCTCCTGAGGATGAAGGATCCGGCTTTTCTTCTTTGTTGAAACGAAAGGAACGAAAACGATTATTAGCCCTGTTTTTACCCTTAGATTTTTTATCCTGTGGTAAAAAAGTTCCTTTCCCACCAGTAACAGTTGAGATAATAGAATCCAACTGAGAACCAAATAATTTATTACCCTGGAAAGAAAGGGAAAGTAGAGTCGATTTAGAAGACATATCAGCATTCCAAGTTTTAAGCCATAAAGCTCTTCTAGCTAAAATAGCTAGACATATAAACCTGACATCAACTCTGATAATATCAAAAATGGCATCACAGATAAAATTATTAGCATGTTGAAGAAGAATAATAATGTTATGAGAATCATGATCTGTTACTTGTTGCGCTAAAGTTTCCAACCAAAAAGTTGAAGCTGTAGCAACATCCGCCAAATTTATAGCAGGTCTAAGAAGATTACCTGAACACAAATAAGCTTTTCTTAGAAAGGATTCAATTTTCCTACCTAAAGGATCCATAAAGGAAGTACCATCTGCCGTAGGAATAGTAGTACGTTTAGCAAGGGTAGAGATAGCCCCATCAACTTTAGGGATTTTGTCCCAAAACTCTAATCTGTCAGACGGCACAGGATATAATTGCTTAAAACGTTTAGAAGGAGTAAATGAATTACCCAATTTATTCCATTCCCTGGAAATTACTTCAGAAATAGCACCAGGAACAGGAAAAACTTCTGGAATAACTACAGGAGATTTAAAGACCTTATCTAAACGTTTAGATTTAGTATCAAGAGGACCAGAATCCTCAATTTCTAATGCAATTAGGACTTCTTTAAGTAAAGAACGAATAAATTCCATTTTAAATAAATATGAAGATTTATCAGCATCAACCTCTGAAACAGAATCCTCTGAACCAGAAGAATCAGAATGATGATGTTCATTTAAAAATTCATCTGGATAAAGAGAAGTTTTAAAAGACTTTTTATGTTTACTAGGAGGAATAACAGACATAGCCTTCTTAATAGATTCAGAAACAAAATCTCTTATGTTATCAGGAACACTCTGAACATTAGATGTTGATGGAACTGCAACAGGTAATGGTATTTTACTAAAGGAAATATTTTCTGCATTAACAAGTTTGTCATGACATTTAATACAAACAACAGCTGGAGGAACAGCTACCAAAAGTTTACAGCAGATACACTTAGCTTTGGTAGTTCCAGCACCAGGCAGCGATTTTCCTGAAGTATCTTCTGGCTCAGATGCAACATGAGACATCTTGCAATATGTAAGAGAAAAAACAACATATAAAGCAAAATTGATCAAATTCCTTAAATGACAGTTTCAGGAATGGGAAAAAATGCCAAAGAACGAGCTTCTAGCAACCAGAAGCAAAGAAAAATGAGACTTAAATAATGTGGAGACAAAAGCGACGCCCATATTTTTTTAGCGCCAAATAAGACGCCCACATTATTTGGCGCCTAAATGCACCAAAAATGACGCCACATCCGGAACGCCGACATTTTTGGTGCAAAAGAACGTCAAAAATGACGCAACTTCCGGCGACACGTATGACGCCGGAAACAGAAAAGATTTTTTGCGCCAAAAAAGTCTGCGCCAAGAATGACGCAATAAAATGAAGCATTTTCAGCCCCCGCGAGCCTAACAGCCCACAGGGAAAAAGTCAAATTTTTTAAGGTAAGAAAAAATGATTGATTCAAATGCATCATCCCAAATATGAAACTGACTGTCTGAAAATAAGGAATGTTGAACATCCTGAGTCAAGGCAAATAAATGTTTGAATACATATATTTAGAACTTTATAAAAAAAGCGCCCAACCATAGCTTAGAGTGTCACAGAAAATAAGACTTACTTACCCCAGGACACTCGTCTACATGTTGTAGAAAGCCAAACCAGTACTGAAACGACAATCAGCAGAGGTAATGGTATATATATATATATATATATATATATATATATATAAGAGTATATCGTCGATCTTAAAAAAGGGAGGTAAGAGATGAATCTCTACGACCGATAACAGAGAACCTATGAAATAGACCCCGTAGAAGGAGATCATTGAATTCAAACAGGCAATACTCTCCTCACATCCCTCTGACATTCACTGCACGCTGAGAGGAAAACCGGGCTCCAACCTGTTGCGGAGCGCATATCAACGTAGAATCTAGCACAAACTTACTTCACCACCTCCATAGGAGGCAAAGTTTGTAAAAACTGATTTGTGGGTGTGGTGAGGGGTGTATTTATAGGCATTTTGAGGTTTGGGAAACTTTGCCCCTCCTGGTAGGAATGTATATCCCATACGTCACTAGCTCATGGACTCTTGCTAATTACATGAAAGAAAGAAGAGTCAAGTCTTTTCCATTCGTTCTTAATAATGTTCGCCATCTTAACGGGAACCGGAAAAGTCTGTGGTACAACCCTGTCCTCATAGACCTTATCTAATTTAGGAATCAAAGGTTCCTCAGGTAATTTAGGTTCTGGAACCTACAAAGTAGCCAAAACATCCTTTAGTAGAAAGCGTAAGTGTTCAATCCTAAATCTAAAGTCTGGTTCCTCCGCAGCTGGAGGCTTAGAGGCAGCAGATTCCAACCCAGAAAGAGCATCCTCTGAAGTATCAGAGGTGTCTTCATCAGCGGATAATCTAGTATCAGATAAATCTAATAAACTAGTAGATGACCTCTGGGAAGGATAGCAATATTTGTCCTTTCGCTTGCGCTTAGCAGGGCAAGGTAAAGCACTGAAGGTCGTAGACACTGCCGTTTGTAACTGTTCAGTAAAGTCTGGCGGTAAAAGGGCCCCTCCAGATGGTTGAATAGGAAGTGCTACGAGAAGCTGCATGTGCATTAGGTGATGACTGTAGGGTGCACACCTCACAGGACGGAGACTCCTCAGAAGTGGATGGCTCAGTGGTACTAAACATACTAGCTTATTACTTTATCAAGGCATGTGGAACATAATTGAGCAGGCGGGTATACCGTGGCCTCCTCACAATATAGACAGGCATTGTATTTTGGTAAAGAGGGAGTACCCTTCAACATATCAGACTCCAACATATCATGGCACCTTTATACCCCCAAATGGCTGGGGCACTCACCACCTCCTATGACCCAGGCCCAACAGAAAAAACGCTTTGTCTCCGGTAAACCACATGGTCAGGAAGAAGAGAAGATCAGTGTGACCAAACCCGGCCCCTGCTGCAGCTAAAAGTGCACCAAGCCTAACAGGCTGCGCAGCTAAATAAAAATGAAAGTAAAACCTGTACGTTCCAACATCTGCCTGAGCCTCATCTCACACATGTTGCAGCAAAAACACAATATTTACATTATGTGATTAGTCCCCCCCTGTTCAATCCCCTTCCGGAGATATTTACCCTTGATTCCATACAGATAAAAATAGCCACACTGTGGCCCTGTATTCTTGCGTTATCATTAGTGTATAAAATGAAACGATCGTACCGGAATCTATGCCATTAAACAAACACAGCCTCTCAAAAGTTTGACAGTCTTGTAGCATCGCTCCGGACATGGACTTGAGTGAAAAAAAGCAGGCAGTGAAACTCGTCAACACTGATTGCTTAAGGAGCTGTTAATATGAGTCTGGATGGGTTCGTAGAAAGACTCTACCTGCATCTCCAGACTAACATTCGTCAATGCTCTCACTGAGAGGCTGACAAGATAACTTAAAACTCCAGTCCCATTCCAAAGGGTAGATAACCTTTATAAGGAACTACTCCGTATCTTCTGACACTTCTCTGCCAACCTCCTGTGACGAAAGGCAAAGAATGACTGGGGGATGAGGAAAGTGGGGGAGGCATTTAAGCCTTTGGTTGGGGTGCCTTTGCGTTCTCCTAGTGGCCAGGTTCAGTATTTCCCACAAGTAAGGAATGAAGCCATGGACTCTCCTCATATTAAGAAGGAAAACGGATATTTGTCTTCTCCAACTATCTTGGGCGACTCATGGTAAATGAGATATTTTGTTTTATGGGGGAAGTATAATCTTAAAGGGAAACTCAAGTCAAAATTAAACTTTTATTATTCAGATAGAGCATGCAATTTTAAATAACTTTCTAATTTACTTCCATTAAAAAAAAGTGCACAGCCATTTTATATTTAAACTTTTTGAGTCGCCAGCTTCTACCGAGAATGTGCAAGAATTCACAGAATAAGCGTATATGCATTTGTGATTGGCTGATGGCTGTCACATGGTACGTGTATGCATTTGTGATTGGCTGATGGCTGTCACATGGTACGTGTATGCATTTGTGATTGGCTGATGGCTGTCACATGGTACAGGGGGAGTGGAAATAGACATAACTTTTAAAATTGTCAGAAAAATATCTACTATTCATTTGAAGTTCAGACTAAGTGCTATTGCATTGTCTTGTTATCTTGCATTTGTTAATTATGCAAATCTACTGTGTTGACTGGACCTTTAAGGATCCTGCCTATCTCATGCAAAATCTCATCCCAGAAGGGGGGTATGTGTGGACATGTCCACCAAATGTGTGGCAGGGTACCCCCCTCTCCACACCCACTCCAGCACTCCCCACTTGTGTTCGGAAAAAAAAAAATTAAGTCTTTGGGGTGGGGGGTCAGATACCATATCTGTTTAGGAATTTATAATGCATTTCTTCTATGGCGGAAACAGATGTTCTCTTTGCTTTTCCAAAAATTTTAAGCCAGTCCTACTCTAGATCAGTCTGCCAGGCTTAAACAAATGCTGGCAGAGTGGTTTCACCCTTTGTCAATAAAAGTTTGTAAAGTAAGGATAACAGGTGAGGTGGGGCATGTGACAAGGTACACAGTACCTCAATACTTGTTCTGTGTCTAGTTAGTACATGTTTTTCTTTAAGAGTGTTAAAGTAGTGGGATATTTGCACCATTCTGAACCACGATGAGAAAGTGTCATCCCAATTGGCCAATTCCTCTTGGGTTTTGAGTTTATCTTGCTGTAATATATTGTATATAGAGGAATATGCCAAAGAGTATAAATTACCTAGTGCACGTGATTTATAGTCAAAACCCAGACTTAGGAATACTCTTTTGGGTGTAACCGGTGAACTGAAAGTGGAGACAAAGGAGTCCCTTCAAGTCAATCTATCCCAGGTTGTAAAAACTTCATTTAGCAACGGGTATTTTTAAATCTGTAATGGTCATTTTTTTTTGAGGATATACAGGCCAATGAACCCCATGTTACCTCTCTGAAAAATGTTATTTGCACCAATGTCTTGTGTGTTAAATTCTGGCTCCACTCAACTAGTCTCTGCAAGGATATAGCTCTTTGGTATTCTTTCAGCAGATGGTCTCCCACACCCCCTTTATTTCTAGGCATATACACCGTTTACCTACAGATTCTAGGTTTTTGCCCATTCCATATATAGGATTCTATGGCCGCTTGCATTTGATAGAGTAGGTGGGAAGACGACGATAACTGAATTGTCTGCAGGATATATAATACTCTATGGAGCACATTCATCTTGACGACACCAATCAGGCCCATCCAAGAGATGGTTTTTCCAATTAGCAAGGTCACTAAGGATCTCGTTGCACATGCGCTTATAGTTCAGGTCCACCAATTCTCTTAGGGTTGGTGTTATCGTGATATCCAAGTATTTTATGGAGTGATGTGCAATTTTGATAGGACAATTTGTTTTAAGGGCATCGAAAACATTGAGGGGTTCTGTAATATTTAGGATTTCGGACTTTGAAGGTTTAATGAGCAAATCCGACACCTTACCATATTCTGCAAATTCTGCCAGAGCTGCATGTAGTGATTGAGTCGAATCTGATATCGTCAAGAGTATATAGTCTGCATACATCACCAGTTTGTATGCAACATTCCCTATACTGATCCCTTTTATCTGTGGGTTAGCTCTAATTTTACTTGCTAAAACTTCAATAGTGAGGGCAAACAAGAGTGGGGATAGAGGACAACCCTGCCTCATTCCATTTCTAATCTGGAATGTTTTCGAAAGAGTACCGTTTACTTTTACTTTCACGTTTGGGGTTGAGTACAGTGACATCACTATTAGTGAAACTAGGCCAAAATCCATGGTATGCCTCAAAGGACCAGTTGATCCGGTCAAATGCTTTATCAGAATCTTCTGACACTAAGGCAAGAGGAATCAAATTATTTTGAGCATGGGTGATCAGTTGTAAGACTTTAAAGGGTGTTATCTCGGGCAGGAATAAAACCAACTTGGTCCGTGGAGAGCAGTTGAGGAAGGTATTTATTAAGTGGATTGGCCAGGGCTAATATTTTAAATGTCAGAATTAAGTAGGGAGATCGGCCTGTAGTTTTGGGGTCTAACGGTTTATATGGCTTGGGAATCACTGTAATGTGGGCTTCTAGCATAGTTCCTGGGAGGGAGAGGGTGTCTTAGTTCATTAAAATTATGTTGTAGTTCAGGAGCCAGGGTGTCTATAAATGATTTGCAAAACTTAGCCCCAAAGCCATCTGGGCCCGGGCTTTTACCTGCTGTAAAGTCTTTAAAGGCACACTCGGGTCAAATTAAATTTTCATGACTTGGATAGAGCATGTAATTGTAAACAACTTTCCAATTTACTTCCATTAAAAAAAATGCACAGTCTCTTATATTTACACTTTTTGAATCACCAGCTCCTACTGAGCATGTGCAATAATTCACAGACTATATGTATATGCATTTGTGATTGGCTGATTGCTATCACATGGTACAGGGGGAGTGCAAATATACATAACTTTAAAATTTGTTAGAAAACAAATCTACTACTCATTTGAAATTCAGAGTAAATGCTATTGTATTGTCTTGTTATCTTGTATTTGTAGATTATGCAAATTTACTGTGTTTACTGGTCATTTAAATTGCCTTCTTTATCTCCTCCAGTGTAAATGGAGTCTCTCTCTAGATGGTCAATATCTAGCTGAGAAAGTTTAGGGAGTGTAACATTGGACAAATAGGTCAGGACAGACTGGTCTATGTTGGGGGGGGGGGGGGGGATTTCTCTCATAGGTTGTTTGTGGTGTTGTATGTTATGAAGGGATTTATAGAAATCGCTAAAGATGTCTGCTACTGACTTTCCGTCTGCTTCAACAGCACCTGTTTGGTCTGTCATTTTGTTTACATACGATTTAAGTATTTTACACAAGATCACCTGGGCTAGGAGCTTTCCTGCCTTGTTTCCCTGCTCAAAGAATTGTTGCCTGAGAATCAGGGATTTCTACTGGTGTTCCTCCTGCAAAAAATGCAAGTGATTTGTTCTAGCCAATGCCAAAGCGGTCTGCAGGGTCACATCAGCAGGATAATTCTTATGGATAAGTTCAGCTTTTGCAACCTGTGAAAGAAGTTCTTTGTAACAATCTTTTTTTGCTTAGAGAGAGTTTAGCTTTCTGTTTAATTAGCACTCCTCTGATGGTGCATTTGTGTGCTTCCCAGATAGTTGTAGCATGTGTGTGTTCATCAGCGTTTTTTGTAAGTCAGTTTTAAAAAGCTGGTCATCCAGTAATGTGTTATCCAGCTTCCAAATAAAAAGGCGTGACTGGGGTCTTGGGCCAGAGTATAGAGCAACCAACTGGCGCATGATCCGACCAGGTGATAGAGTGTATAGTGCTGTCATTGGTAATAGTAAGGCCTGTCGGGTCTCTAAATAAGTAATCTAATTCTAGAATATTTTTTTTGAGGATTAGAATAGATAGATTAGAATAGATTATCATGAAGTGCTAATTCTTTTAAGGAGGAGTACATGCATTTGAGTATCTTGTGGAGAGTGCTGGAGATCCCATTTGATGTGTCTAGGGATGATCTAAGGATGCATTGAGGTACTCCCCCCCCCCCCCCCCATATAGGATTCTAATTTGGATTTCTGGTAGTTTATGGACAATATGTTAAAGGAAGGTATGCTGGGACTGGTTGGGGCTGTATAGGTTCGCTAATTGGTCTCCCAAAAAGTGAACCAGTGAGGATCAAGTATCTACCCTCCGGGTCGGGATAAGCCTGTGTCAGCTGGAAAGGGATTCTAGCGCTAAACAGAATACCTACACCATTCTTTTTTTGTAGGGTCTGATACGAAACAGGTTATCTATGGTTAAATTATTTGGGCTCATGTGCTGCAGAAAAATGTGTCTCCTGAAGGTATATTATATCCCCCCCAGCCTATGTACATTCCTAATTACTATGGAGCGCTTACCGGGGATTGTTAAATCCTTTAACATTTATAGTCAGGAGCTCTATAGAGGGAGTTTTGATACGACTTTAGAAAGGGGGCCATAATAATGAAGGGGAAAAAAGGGGGGAGGGAGAGGAAGAGGTAGAGAAGAGAAGAGAAAAAAGGGAAAGAGCAAGCAAGAAGAATAAAGGACCCTTACAACGAAGGGAATGAATTATATCTTAGAGGGTGAAATTAAAGATCAATGTTAATACTGTCGGAAAAAGCCTACTAGAGTAGCAAAAGAACAGAGACAGTCTCAATCAGTAAATAAAAACAAATAATATACTATTGGTGTTATAATACCAGAATAGGGGTAGTTTTCCCCATGTCTCCACTATAAATATAAACATTTAAATACAAAAATGTAAAATTTGTGCACTCATGAAGTATGAGAAGTATAACAGTCATCTAACCAAACCTGAAAATAAGGGACAACTTGTCTATAAAAGTGCAAAAGAAACGTCTCAACCTTTCAACCGATTAAATTACTAATTAGTATACCTCAGGGGGTACCCTGCGCACGACCGGCAAAGGGGCATCACTGCTGAAAGATATTATTGGGATAATTTGTAGGGATCTAACTCTTACAGTTAGCTGGCTGAGGGGTACTCCAGATCCTGCAACTCATTGTAGCTCACGTTAATATGCTATACTAAGGTACCTAAACCTCTAGATCTTTCTGCTGAGTAAGGGTGTAGAGTGTATATAACGTATTGACCCCAATAAATACTGAGAGGAAGTATCTCTTATGCCCTTCCAATAGTTTGGGTCACCCCCCCTGCAGAGACGGAATATTAAAACCAAAACATTTTCATCATTAATAAACAAAATTACAACATCAACTTATCCGAACAGGTTTCCACAAGTAATGACAAGACTCCCATAGGTATTGGATAGGGGTTGTATTTTTCCCACCAGTCCCTCTGGAGGTTAGCTTTGGAATGGCTCTGGTGCAAAATTAGAGTCTCTCAGCCAGGGAGGTTTTGGACCCCGATAGGGTCTTCTCTAGGTGGTCTGATGTCACTGTCCATAGCTCGTTTAAGCGCAGACAAGTTTGCTAGGGATCTGTAGACAAAGGTGGAGTTGTCCTTAGTTGCAATGAGGCACGTAGGAAAACCTTATCTGTACAGTATCTTTTCTTTAATGACAGAGGTGATGAACCTTAGATCCCGTCTTTTTTGTAAGGTTGACGGGCATAGGTCCGAAAAAACAGTAGATCTCAGTACTTTTATATTCCAGCGGGTGTTGCACTCTTGCACACCTGAGGATGTCCTCTTTATCATTAAAGGACAGGAATTTAATAATTATGTCCCTGGGTGGTGCTCTACTAGGTGGTTTAGGGCGCAGGGCCCTATGCGCTCTCTCAATTTGGACCTCTGGAGCTGAAGGTGAGTTCTTCAGGTACCTGATGAAATCCTGGATGTAGCCATGCAGGGCAGGGGGGTCAATAGACTCCGGGATCCTGCGTAGCCTTAGGTTATTTCTCCTGCTTCGATTCTCTAGGTCCTCAATACATTCCATAAGGATCATAAACTACTACTTCTTGTGACTGCAGAAAGCTGGATTGAACTCTAAATTGGATGAACTCATGCCTTTTGCTGGCCTAATGTTTCTTTTATTAGACATCTCCAGGAGCTCAAGTCACTAGGTATATATTTTTGCTGTTTTGATAGGCAAAAGGTCTAATAGTTTGCTTGAGGAAGAGACAGTATTAGATAGGGGCAGTCATCGAACCCCTGTGGCTTATCTTGCTATAAGTATGTATATACTCCTAACCAGTGTGGGGGAAGAATCTGGGGCTCACTCTGCGATAGCTGCTTACTGCTGTAGTACTTGATCGAGTTGTGCTTTGACCTTCCCCTAAATTCTAATTCAACCAACTAAACGTAGGAGTGGGCCGTGGGTGTGTTAGGCCTTGTGATGGAGCCTAAGGTGCTGTGACAGTTTAGGCAGATTCAAAAAAGTGCTAGAAAGAATGTAGGCCTATAGCAGACCATCCAGGTATAATTTGTGGGTAGTCTCTAACTTGTAGCGATACCTCAAATCTTAGCCGCTCACCCTCTTGTCAGCCTTCTATCAGCCTTTTATTCTGGTGCGATCACGGCCTAATGCGGCCTGTAGTTGCAAACGGACTCACACTTAGGCCAGCATCACGCTGGCCTAAGTGTGAGTCCGTTCGCGCTATGGGGGTATGCACAGTGTGGTGGTACTTGCTTTGCCGGTATGTCTAGAGACCCACCAGGTGATCGAGTGGTGCTGGGGGAGACCTCTTCAAGTCATTGGGCCTCCTGCTGCGTCCAGGGTATCCGCTGCCATGTTTGGCAATTAAGCCTCTGCTGAAATGGTTCCGGTCACTGGCATATAATTTTCGGGATGGCTGAGTGATCGGGTAGTGTGGCGACTGCTATTGTGGGGATATATAGGAGGTTAAATGCACAAATTGTAATGTGGAGACATGTAGGACATTGGAGCTCGGTTAGAAAGCAGCCATCTCCGTTCGTGGCTAGGCTCTGCCCCCGTCCCGTAATGTTTTATCACAGAATGTTCTTGTCCACTCTACATACATCATAAGAAAGAGACCATGAAGAACTATACTTCACATCTAAAATTGATGTATTAACTATGGCAGTTAAAAGATGACAGCTTACTGGTGAAGCAGCATTTACATACTGCCAAACAGGGGGAGCCTGCTTTTTGTGGGCCAGAGGCAGTGGTGCCTTCAGTGTTTTGTAATACTCCATCTTAACTGTTATTTAAGTTGTGACTTACGTCCATTTAAATTATCCATCATGCATGTGAAACAGCAACACAAACATTTGAAACATGTTGTTTGAAATAGCACTGTTTAAAAAAAAAAAAAGAAAAAAAGGACATTGTACTACATATTTTACCTGAGAGCATTTCAATATGTAGTACAATTATGCTAAAGGGACTCTCTCATGATAGAGCAGCAATTTTAAACAACTTTCCAATTTACTTCCATTAACAAAATGTGTAGTATTTTTATAGTTACACTTTGAGTCACCAGCTCCTACTGAGCATGTGCAAGAATTCACAGTATATGTATATGCATTTGTGATTGGCCGATAGCCGTCACATGATACAGGGGGAAAGGAAATAGACATAACTGAAATTTTGCAGAAGAAAAATCTACTACTCATTTGAAGTTCAGACTAAGTGCTATTGCATTGTCTTTTTATCGTGCATTTGTAGATTATGCAAAGCTAATGTATTTTCTGGTTCTTTAAAGGTATAAACCTGTGGTATAATACAAACTCTTTCTTGTTAAAGGACCAATAAACACATTAGAATAACAATCACTAAAGGCATAATAAAAAACTTAAAATTATGCTTACCTGATAATTTTCTTTTCTTCTGACGGGAAGAGTCCACAGCTGAATTCATTACTTTTGGGAAATAAGAACCTAGCCACCAGGAGGAGGCAAAGACACCCCAGCCAAAGGCTTAAATACCTCCCCCACTTCCCTCACTAAAATACAGCCAGCTCATCGATAAATGCTGGCGGGGAGCTGTGGACTCTTCCCGTCAGAAGAAAAGAAAATTACCAAGTCAGCATAATTTAAGTTATTCTTCTTAAACGGGAAGAGTCCACAACAGTATTCATTACAAAGGGCGGGTACAAAAGGCGGCCCCTTCGAAAGGTACCACAGCCTGAAATTACCCAACACCCTACAAAAAACAAAAAAAAACAAACAATCAGTAAAAGACAAGGGGGAAAAAAACCCTGGAAGCCCAGGTAACTGCTCATCAGTTACGCAATCTGCAAAAGCCGTGCTACAGACCACTCTGATCCCCAGAGTCCGCTGAGCACAAAAGCCTCCGAGGAGCCAGCCCTGCGGCTCTTGACTCCCACAAAACAAACCCCCCACCCAAAGGAAAAGAACCTCAATCTACTCCCGAGAGGGAGAACAGAGGACCCAATAAGAGATCCAAAAAGAACATCCAACAAGGGGAAAAAAAAGAGAACTCAAAAGGCAAAAAACTTAGAGCAAACCCAAGGTTGCTACAAGACCAATGCCCAGGGAAATGAACTCACTAGAAAAGCAAGGACTAGAGAGAAAAACTCCATACCCAGGAAAAATGATCACTAGGATGACCAGAGGGCCACCCTCAGATCCATGACAGCACCATACAACATATGGTATACCAAAAATCTGCGAGTTCCCCATCGTATCATAGTCGAGTCGAAAACCCGTTAGACTAGACAGCATAGGTAGGTTAACTGTCCTAGCAGCTAAAAAAAAGAGCTCTTCGTGAGAACACAGAGCCACCTCTAAACAAGAACTCACAATGACCAATCTCAAGGTAGCAAAGCTGACCTTAAGCCATCGTGGGACCTCACCCCACGAGAACCGCCGAGAGACATGGGCAACAGCTCCCATCCAGTAAAATTCCGGACCCCCAAGGAGCGTCCCATCCCAGCAGCAGATGCCACTAGTGGAGAGTTGGACATTAAGAACCCCCCACCGAAGGGGAGAACAGACTTGATTGAAGTACACGGTCAAAACTTAACAGAGCAGACCAATCCCTGACCTTCACTCTAAGGTAATGGGCCCAGCCCAAAGGCTGACAAAGCCGAAAACAGAATACCAAAACTCCGCTCAGACCTCTGGGAAAGAAAGGATGGGTCTACGAGGAAGCGAAACCTCTGTGTAGAGCTCTGACCGCTACTTAAACCTGGCATGCTACCATGAGCCATGACAGAAAAAGACAGTGCTCTGCACCACAGCGTCCTAATACCAGAATCCAGCCCTGTGATCCTGAGTACGCAAGGAAGGGAAAAACCTGCAGAAGCGAGAAAAACAAGGAACCACAGGCCTTAACAAATACTGAGGTACCACCAAATCAAAGGAGGGCAAACGCAAGAAACTCATCCCCCACACCAGGTGAGAAGAGGAGTAGAGAGAAAAAAAAAACGGTAAACACCCTACCAATAGAGGCGAAAACCTTTCGGCCATTAGCGCCAGCTCAGTTGATACAACTGAAAGTCTACAGCAAAGCAATAGATGCCCCAGAAGACAAAGTAGGGACCCGTCAGAGAGACCTCAAAATTAAACTTCAGGCAGATATCAATCTCCCATGAGAGCCAAAAAGAAAAACCCTGCCCCCTTCAAAAAGGGACACGCAGGAGATCCAAGCCCCAAGAATAAACTGAACCACCCATGCCCGCATCCAGGCAAGAGACATTGCCATAAGTCAGAGTCCCAGAGAAACTGGACCGATCAAAAGATCTAACCTCCTGAGGAGCCCTTAAGCTGCCTCCTATGGAGGAGAGTACCCTAGATAGAACCTTTCCAAAGTCCTTAGACATAGGGTACTAGCAACAGCCTCAAAACCAAGAGTCTGGAAAAACAGCTTAATCGGCCTAAGAAAATGGCAACCAGCACCATTGGATCTTGAGATAATCTATTGTAGACTGGCTTTACTAACTGATCTACACGCCGGTGTAAATAAATGGAACCCAGCTACTTGACCTCAAAAAGGCGAAGGGCTGTATCAATCTGACCCTGGACCTCCTACCTGCAAGCCCAAAAGGCTAGATCTGCTAGAGGGTCGAAGAACAACACCAGAGAGTCTAACGGCCACAGGATTACAAAAGGATAGCTCTTAGATTGAGAAGACAACATATCTCTAGCGATCCTTACAAGATCAGTCTCCCGGAAATCCCTGCAACAGGATAACAATGGGAGCAACACCTGGTAGCCAAGCTGACCAGAGGACTAAACCGGGAGAGAAAAAAAGAAAGAAGAAAGAAGACAGAAGAAGAGGTAAACCACACACCTGCACTCCCAAGTAAAAGAGCAAGCGAGATACTGAAAAAAACAGGAAGGACATGCCCATACTTCCAGACACAGATGACCCAACCCAAGAAGGGAATAACTGGTATCTCCAGACATCCGGAGGTCATCCAAATCTTCAAACTCTAAAGGAATGGAGCACTACGGTTCAGAGTCCAAAAAGACCTCTAGAAACCACGAGAAGCTTTAAAAAGTCGGTCACATATTCCAAGCAAATTGCAAGGAAGACCAACTTGGATTGAGCTCACAAACTTCCTAGGAAGCGTTGGATCTAAACACTAGGCCCCATACCTTGTAGTAGGATCCGAGCCCGGATCAATAGGCCAAAGTGACATCCAGAATCCGACAGGATAATCAGCACATATGAGGGTGACATGGACCGTAAAGGAACAGCAGCTAGCGACCAACCAGTACCCGCCTGGTACAAGAACACTCCAGAACTGTCCAAGGTCCAAGAAAAATCAACCCGCAAGGATCGATAAGTGAACTAGAAACATAACTATGCTCTTAAACAAAAAATGTGCAAATTCCGAGGAAGTGCCCACACAACCACAAAATTGCATGTATCAGTTTCAGAGAAGGAACGTTCCAAAAACAGAATTGTATCAGACATTAGCTTACTAAAGCAAATCAAACACATCTTAACCGGATCAAAATAAAAGGCAGCACCCATGGGTAAACGCCCAAGGAGAATGGGCACGCCAACAGGACCAGCCGATCAGAGGCCCCATTCACCTAAGCTCAGAACTGGAACCGATACATAAAAAAGAAAGATAAAAAACCCGAAGACGTCAAGGAGATTGGTTTCATCTCCATACGTCTAACCCAGCATGCCATCTGGCACAGAAGGCGAGGATCCCTCGGCCCACTAGGACTGGGATCCTCCAGCACTGCCAAAACATGCCTTAGTAGGACACGAAGACGTGCTAGCCTATAACGGAAGGCAAAATTATCCCTCGCCGGATTGATGGACGAACCCGGGCCAGAGGGTGGGGCCCCTGAAGTCTCGCAGGCCATTGCTTCCCCAGAAGGTCTAACTGAATCCAGCGATCTCACGGTTGACAGAACACAAACAGTACCTTCAAAATATTTCACTTGGGAGATATAAATGAGCCAGCGCCATAGATATGGCCATGCGGAACGGTGCCGTAACCTCTGGAGGAAACAAGCCGACTTACGGAGAAGGAGCATCAGCCATAGGGACACCTGCTTGCGTAGAAAGAAAAGGTACTGGGGGCACACGCCTCACAGGACATGGCATCGGGGGGCGGATGGCTTCCTGATTCAGGAGAAGAGAGCACTCTAGAACGGCAATCGGAACATAACCGATGGGCATGGATAACTCGGGTCATTTCATATTCATCGCAAGACGCATTCTCCGAATCGGAGACATCCGTCTCTAAAAAAAAAAATCAGAACCCTCCAAAATTTTGGGATTGTAAATATGGACAAGCACTAAACTGCACCTTACACCCCCAATTGCTGGGGCACTCACCACCTCCTGTGAACCAGACTCTCTCCGTCGCCACTCTGTCAGAATACGGAAGTGTAATTCAACGTAACCGGTCACGAGGTGCACCGTGAAATTCACAAAAAGTGTGTGCAAGTCTAAAGAAACCGCGCCAACTGATAAGGCTAACCCAGTTATGTTCCAAATAACCATGAGCCCTAGTATCACTACACATTAGCAGATAGAATCACATAAACATAATTAAAGTTCCCCCTTTTCAATAACCCCTTTCAGGAGATATTAACCCTCTAGTCCTTAAGATAAAGGAGTCCCACTGGGACCCTGCTCCTACGTTAACATTACATTCACATATCGAAATAAAATGAAACTATCTTACCGGAATCTGCGCCGTGGAACAGGAATACGGCCCTTCAAGTGTGACAGATAGTAGCCTCGCTTCTGACATGGACTTGAGTGAATAAAGGCAGGCAGCGAAACTCGTCAACGCTGATTGCCAAGGAGCTGTTAAAATGTAATGGGATGGTTTCGCAGAAAGACTCTCCCTGCATCTCCGGACTCTAACCTTCATCCATGCTCTCACTGAGAGGCTGACAGGATTACTTAAAACTCCAGTCCCTTTGTGAAGAGTACTACCCTCCATTAGAGATCAGACTTATGACACTTCTCGACCAACCTCCTGTGATGAAATGCAAAGAATGACTGGGGGATGATGGAAGTGGGGGGGAGGTATTTAAGCCTTTGGCTGGGGTGTCTTTGCCTCCTACTGATGGCCAGGCTCTGAATGTCCAAAAGTAATGAATGCAGCTGTGGAATTTCAAATGAGTAGTCGATTTCAGTCTGACAATATTTTTAAGTTAGTTCTACTTTCCCTCCAACTGCATCGCGTGATAGCTGTAAGCCAATCACAAAATGCACAATCTTATATTCTGTGAATCTTGCACATGCTCAGTTGGTGCCTCCGAAAGTGTAAATATAAGAGACTGTGCAAATTTATATAATGTAAGTGAATTGGAAAGTTGTTTAAAAAGGTGTGCTCTATCTGAATCATTTTATTTGACTTGAGTGTCCCTTTAAATTACATTAAAAGGGAGCAGAGGAAAAACCTCTACAAATTTAACTGTGAAAATTAGGTTTTGTTTTTTTAAATCACAGATCTTTAACTGCACCCTGATGACTTCAAAGCTAACCCTGTTATCTTACCATAACTAACAAATGCAGAACAATACATTTTATACTAATATTATGACTGTTGATAACCTTGTTGTCTAGAGACTTAAGCTGGCTCCTCCAAGGCAGAAGGTGATGGAGATTGGCTATTGGAGCAAATAAGATGTTAATTTGTATTAAACATGTTTAAACTTTGCCGATATCTGGGGTACGGAAATATTCAGCAGCTGAATACATCATCATGGAAGAATGACATTTTTACCCAGAGTAATTTATTATCCCTCCCCCCCAACAGAGAGAGAATTAGGCCAGATACGTTACCTGCATTCTGTAGTTGTGGGTTTGTTGATTGGGATCACCAACATGTGGTTCTGGAAACCTCAGCATTCCATAAGCAAGGCTGGGGTTAGTGCCCCTTAATGGAGCATGCATTGAAGGGGCTCTTGGCTGTTTACAAAAGAAAAGAAAAAAAAAAAGAAGTTATAATGGCATATATGTAATTAAGACCCTCACAAAGTATGTAGAAAAACTAAAAAAAAAAAAAAATACATTAAAGGGGAATGTTACCCATATGCTAAAATCACTTGACATACAGTAGATCTGCAAAAAGCTCACTAGAAAATATCACATGAACATTTTTTTATTTTTTTTACTTAAAGGAAGATATTTTACCTCAAATTTTCCTCAGTAGCCACATCCCATTGTAGATTAAGTTTTAAAGACACAATTATGATGAATTTACTGGGACTTTCTAGGTAGCATGCATCCTTTAATGAAGTTTACTATGAAATCATGTAATATCTAATGGGATATCCCATGAGATTATGGTGAAATACCATGATATCACAATAAAGCAAAGTGTAAGATCAGCACTGATTATACCGATCATTTTTTTTCATCGTGCAAAAAGTAGTAGAATAGCAATTGCTCAGTAGTTACTTTGGTGAGCTAATTTTGGCTTTTAATTCTGGTATTGAAAACAAAACAAAAAAAACACATGAAATTAAAGGAGACAAAACTCAATACTGAAAAGGATACGCATGCATTCCCATTTTGAATATAAGCGTTCCTACAATGCCCACGTATTACTTTCTACTATGCCTTCAGTATATGTACATATGCCTCATGAACCTGCATTTAAAAACTGTGCCTGCTCACACACAAACGCACACTATGGACGATAACTCTGCATCTTTGTTGATAAATATATGCCACTGCCAGCACTGCGCAGGTAAAGTATTTGAAAGAGGATGGACATGATTACGTACATAAGTATTTTTATTTACTTTCCATTGTATTACCAGTAATTAGTTGCATAATACAAAGGGTTGTTCTCACCTTGTCTATCGGGTGCAGAAATTGCCTTGGCATGCCACCATACTGCAATGGATGAGAATAAAGTGGTGACATGTCAGCCGTCATCATGGGGGGTCTCCTGTCCTCATTATCACCCTTCTTAGGAGATGACCTGCGTGGTTTGCCCATATCAGGAGTCTGCCTATGGTTTTCCTCTTCCTCTTTGCTTTTTCTCCAGCCCCCAGTTTTGGAACGTCTTGAGTAGCTCCGTCGTTTCTGGGGCTTTTCTTTTTCATCATCTAGAATCCAGCTATCCCAGTCTGAATCTGCCTCGTCATCAGGCAGGTGTTTGAGTAGTGCCTTATTGAAGCATCGCTCCACATTCTCTGCCATTAACGTGTACTCTATGGGGAAGGAGAGGGCATTTTTGGAACAGGAATAGAAACACACCTCACACCAAAAAAAAACTGCATAAAGTCTCTACTAGCAGGGTAAATTTTGTCTAAGAGAAAGATGATAGGAAAAATGGATAGCTCATATTAGAGAAAAACAGACTATATATGAATAAAGAGTTAAGTAAGCATTTTGTCGCCCGCCCCCCCCGACCACATACACGTTTTTGTATGCTCATTAACAGTATGTCCTTCTGAAACTGCTGTGTGAGGAGACTTCATTTATCTGACCTATATCATCACATGCCATGGAAAAACTAAATTTATGCTTACCTGATAAATTTCTTTCTTTCTTTTTGGATATGGAGAGTTCACAACGTCATTCCAATTACTAGTGGTAATATCACTATCGCTCTTGGCCAGCAGGAGGAGGCAACGAGCAGTTAAGTATCACTTCCCTACCTATAATCCCCAGTCATTCGACTGTAATGAAATGGAAAAAGGAATAACACAAAGGTGTAGAGGTGCCTGAGGTTTAGTAAAAAATAACGGGTGGGGTCGTGGACTCTCCATATCCAGAAAGAAAGAAATTTATCAGGTAAGCATAAATTTTGTTTTCTTTCCTAAGATATGGAGAGTCCATGACGTCATTCCAATTACTAGTGGGAATCAATAACCAAGCTAGAGGGCACGGAATGAATAGGGAGGGAGAACAAGACAGGCAGACCTAAACAGAAGGCACCACCGCTTAAAGAACCTTTCTCCCAAAAGAGGCCTCAGCCTAGGCAAAAGTATCAAATTTGTAAAATTTAGATAAAGTATGCAGAGATGACCAAGTTGCAGCCTTGCAAATCTGTTCCACCGAAGCTGTAATTCTCATAAGCAAAACAAATTATACTTCTCAACCAGAGGGAAAGAGAAGTAGCAGTATCCTTCTCACCCTTACGCTTTCCTGAGAAACAAACAGGGCAGAAGACTGGCGAGAATCCTTAGTCGACTGTAGGTAAAATTTTAGAGCACACACAACATCCAAGTTGTGCAACAGACGTTCCTTATGAGAAGGATTGGGACAGAGAGAGCGAACAACAATTTTCGAATTAATATTTCTATCCAAAACCACTTTCGGAAGAAAACCCAATATAGTACGAATAACCGCCTTATCTGAAAGAAAGATAAGGTAAGGCGAATCACACTGCAAAGCCGAGAGTTCCAAAACTGAGCAGAAGAGATAGCAATAAGAAACAAAACCTTCCAAGATAACAACTTAATATCTATAGAATGCAATGGCTCAAACGGAGCCTGCTGTAAAACTTTAAGAACAAGGTTAAGGCTCCAAGGAGGAGCAACAGGTTTAAACACAGGCCTGATACTGACCAGGGCCTCACAAAAAGATTGAACATCTGCAAGACGCTTATGTAAAAGAATAGATAAAGTAGAAATCTGACCTTTCAGAGAACTGACTGACAACCCTTTCTACAGACCTTCCTGGAGAAAAGACAAAACCCTAGGAATCCTGACTCTACTCCAAGAGTAGCCTTTGGATTCACACCAATAAAACAAATGCTCCTCCCATTTCCCTCATCCCTCAGTCATTTTGCCGAGGAACAAGAAACAGTAGAAGAAACATCAGGTTGAAAAGGTGCCAGAACAACAAAAATAACAGACGCCCCACAGAAAAAATACGGGCGGGGAGCTGTGGACTCTTTCCATCTGAAGAAAAGAAAATTTTCAGGTAAGCATAATTTAAGTTTTTATTCATAAATGGAAAGAGTCCACAGCTGCATTCATTACTTTTAGGAAAATACCCAAGCTATAAAGGACACAATGCAAAAAACGGGAGGGTACAAGAGGCGGCCCATTCTGAGGGCACCTGGCCTGAAAACCCCTACCCAACAAAATCCCGCTTCGTCCGTAGCCGAGAACAAATTTGGGAAAAAAGGAAAAGACCCAAGGACACTGACCCGCAGATAGTCCACAGCCTTGCTATAGAGACCGCAGGAACTAGACTCGACTGAGTCAACAGCCTCCAAGAGACACCGTCCCCAGCAGTCTGTCCCCAAACAACACACCCCTTACTAAAGAAAGGGAACAAACTACCGTATTCTTCCACAAGGAAGAAAAGGCACGGAGAAAACATGATTGTACTTGTAAAGTGCGGCTAATCCCCTTTAAGGGACTCAAGGCGCCGTTCATTTTATCAACCTCAAAAGGAGGAAAGGCTGATTAGACCTCCAGCTAGCATAAGGAACTCCAGAAAAAAACCCTAAAAAGGGCACAATGAGTCCTAAATAAAAACAGAGCAAAAACCCAAGAAACCGGGTCAGGCTAACAGAGACCCAACCAGTCTCATAGAAACAAGGGGAGGCAATGCCCAGACCACAGAAATACAGAAATTCATGGGATAAGGCCGGGAGTCTGAAACAGAGAGAGGATCTTCCCCTAACAGTGCACTCTAGAAAGCAACTGAAGACGAAGGTCCCCAAGTCGCAAAAAAGGTATCTCAGAATACCGAAATAATCAGAATGAAACCTCGTGCAGTATGCTCAGATAGGTCTGACGAACACCTGAAACAAAAACACTGCACGCTGCAGTCATCTAAAAATGACTCTGAAACTTAATACTTGCAGGGTAAGTAAAAAGCAGCTGAAGATAGGATCCTTCAGATTGCTAAGTATCCAATAACCAGCGGATAATGTCGCAGGCTAAGAGCCGCCAGTCCTTCACACAAATCTTGAATGTGGGGAAAGGAGAAACCTCAAAAAGGCTTACTGTACCTCAAATGCTCAGAGGACGAAATAGAGCAACAGATCTCAGATCCTGCTCCAACACCAGACCAAGCGACAGACATGTCTGATAGTCAGGGGGACAGAAGACCCCAACCACAAGCCCCCAGGGAATGGAAGAAAAAAGGGGGGACTCACCCACCCACACAGAGCTCGGGTGCCAACCCAATCCGCTCCTCCAAAATAAGGCACTCCCAAGGAGAACCCCCTAGGACCTGGAACAGAGAAAAGTGCAATAGATCCATAGAAAGACCCATCACAACTCTCTTGGAAATTGGTCTCTCTACGTAGAGACTGTAACAGGTGGAACAGAGCAGCAGATGCTGCCCCTTACAGAAATAAGCCACCTGATCCTACCTCCTACACACAGGGCAGGACAAGGACCCCTTGAGAAGAAAACCCCAACTCATAAGGAAGATAAACTATCCCCTCCAAAGGGAAGGGCACAGATAACAGCATACATGTCCACAAGACATGAAGCCATAGTGTGATCAAAACACGGACCGAATGAAAAATCATCCAGACACCACTGTTTATCAACAGAGAAAAAAAAAAACTCCCCATAGAGGAGCACACTCTGTCCGAATGACAAGTAAAGCCTTAAAGTTTATAACCAGTACCCGAAGGTGGATGAGAACTCTGGCCTACCTGCTCGCAAGCCCAATGAGCTAGGCCCTATGTTGCAACATAGGATCCCTGAAAAAAAAAAAAATCGTGGTATTGTCCCGAACCAGTCCATCGGATCATAAGTCTCCAGACATCCAAGAAGGATCCAAGACAAGAACTCCAGACCCGGGAACCAGAATCGTCCTAGAACGAATGACACCCTCAGGAAACACAAGATACCCCGTCTGAAGCAATCGGACCTCACAGGGGATAAGAACCGAGAGAACGGGTACAGGACTCACTCGCAATTCCCAGCCCAAAGGGAAGAGACCACCCTTAGCCAGAGGTCAACCCCCCCCCCCCCAGCAAGGTACTAGGCAGCAACAAAGTCACGCAATTTCTCTAGAGCCCAAAGGCCCCAAGGGCAGCACTAAGGGAAAAGAAAATGAGAACAGTCACCCGAAATAGAGTAGAAGAAAGGCTAGTCTCCATAATCCTTTCAGATTAACGATCCAGAGGACCACAACCAAGGGAGAAGAATGCAAAGCATCCCAAACCAAGGCAGAAAAACATCCCCCAAGCAAAAAGCTTGGAAAAAAAGAGACACCTCCTATCGCCCCTGATATGGAGACGACTAACTCCCGAAGGAAGACAGAGCCTCACGGCCTTCACTTCCTAACTAAGCGGCCAAGGCCGCCACAAAAACCGAAGTCCAGAAAATTTCGACCCAAAGGAAGAGAACCTCTAAAAGGAATAAGTCCTAAAAGGACACTTCCAAAGAGACCAAGAAAGGCAAAACCGTAAGAACAGCGGTATGAAGGACCTAAATCCTCCAAGCCACAACGGGGAGGAACACTCTAGTTCCGGAAAAATTGTAAACGACTGAGCATGTCGCCGTGGATCTCAACGGAGTCCCGGCCCACTAGACTGAAAGGTAAATGAGGACTGAACCAATCCCCCATGCCCCTAAGCAACCACAGATCCTCAAGTCCTCTCAGGATGCTAGTTGAAGTTTTTAAAACAAGACAATCACACAATCATATTGTGATGACTAGGCATCTCACCGGACATACCGGACATAAGTGTCATGTGTCTGAACTTGGCCTCAAAGACAGAAGGACTTGTACCCAGTCAGGACCAGCCTGAAACCAAGGGCCCCAGCACTGTCAAGGCCACATAGAGTCTCCCCGATGATCGAGGGATAAAGAACAGACTTTTGTAAACAAAGCGAACAAAATCATGAGTATCGATTCCAGAGGAAAGTTCCTGAATGAAACATCACACCACAACATGATCTTTAACCCAATAAAAATCATCCTCACCAGATGAAAATAAAAGATAAGGCAACCCGTAGGTTATCGCCCAGGAAGAACGGACAGCCCAACAGGGGTCCCAGAACGAAAGGCGCAACATACCTCCGCCGGGAGAAAAGGAAACACAGGCCCCAAATGTTGACCCCAAGGCCTTAGGGGCAGTCGCTCCCCTGGAAGGCTGAACTGGACCAGGCGATCCCACGCCTGACGAGCCCCAGTTAACGAAACACGGACAATATCGTAAGCACACTCCCAGGAGATGCAGATGCGCCAGTGCCAAAGATATGGCCATGAGGAACCGTGTCCTAACCTCCGGTGGGAACAGGCCACACTCCGTAGAAAGGATCAGTAGCGTTTGGGTTACCTGCATGCGTAGTAAGAGCTGATGTTAGGGAACTCATCTGATGAGAAATAGAATCCCTAGAGACAGATGGCTCAGTGGGCACCCGATTCCCGACATTCTTAGCATTAAATAATCATTTCCACAGCTGCATCACAAAGCTGTTTGCATGTCTCAGAATAATTAGGCAATCCAGGATCTCATTCGGAGCAGTTTCTCCAGAAATAACTTCTGAACGACTGTTACACCAAACAGCAGCTACACAGGCAACTCTAAAGTGGGCCTAAAAGCGCCTGCAAACTGAAAGGACTTTCCATAGAGGAAAAAAACAAAAACAAAAAAGTTTTGTATCCAAAGGATCCTTAAAAGAGGAACTATCCTCAAAAGAAAAAGAATGGCTGGCAAGAGTGGAAATAGCTGCATCCACCTTAGAAATATATTCTCAAATTACAGTATTCTCAGAATTAAGAGGGAAAATTGTTTTAAACTACAGAAAAAGGAATGCCTGTTTCGTCATTGCTTAGATAGAAATGAGAACAGAAACTTAACTAGGCACGGGAAAATAAGAAAGCTGTTTGAGGGCTACCTTAAAAAATAATAAATTATAAAATCTTGTATTTTACCTAGGGAGGGGGGCTGTGGATCCCACATTGAGTGGCACACTGTATGGAATTGCTGCATATTGCATAAATCCACATTTCACCTAGAAGTCCTGTGACATTTCACACCAGGAAAAGCTCTATCACTGCCTAGCTGACAATTCGTTATATACCCCTCTATCTGACAAAGCACTTGTGAGGAGGAAATGGGTCTTAGATTGGTTAGAGAGCCCCTTTCAATGAGGAGTACTTCAGAATGCACCTCACTCCATTAGGGAAGCAAATACTAAGTATTCAGGATAGTAGAAAGTATTTAAAGCTCTGGTATGTTGGGTTGTATGCCTCCTCCTAGTGGATAGGAGGGTAACTTCCCATATGTGATGTCTTGTGGATCCTCAACATATGATGTAAAGAACGCATCTATTTTATAACTTTTTTTTCATTTTTAACCACCCTGCTCATTGCTATTTAAAATGTATTTACAATTTTCAGATTTACTTCTATAATCAAATTTGCTTAATTCTCTTAGTATCCTTTAATGAACGAGAGCAATGCTCTTCTGGGGCCTTGCTGAACACATTGGTGAGACAGTACATACAGCTAGCTCCAGTAGTGCATTGATTCTGAGTTTTACTATGTATGCTTTCAACAATGGATACTAAGAACGAAGCAATTTGGAAAATTGTTAAAATTGCATGTTCTTTTTGAATTATGAAAGTTTAATTTTGACTTTATTCTCCCTTTAATGCCATTGCTCCCCTGTAAATCTATGTACACAGAATCAACCCATACTAAGTTTCAAGAAGCTCACTGAATAGGTCCTTGTGCAGATCTATTCCACTACAAACAATCTTCTAAGTGTGAAACGGGAGGGGAAAGCATTAAAGATGAAATATGTTAAAGGGCCATGATACCCAAATATTTAAACACTTGAAATTGATGCAGTATAGCTGTAAAAAGCCAACTAGAAAATGTCACCTGAACATCTCTATGTAAAAAAGAAAGATATTTTACCTCAAAAGTTTCTCAGTAGCCACATCCCATTGTAAAGGACTTCTAAGTAGCATATCAGTATGTCTATCCCGGGACAGCCGAAGGGTTGAGCCTCGTGCACTCTATTCAGTGTAAGGAAGTTTACAATGAAATCTCATGAGATCACAGTAAAATAGTTTATGACCTCAGCACTGCTGATGTTGATTGGCTGCTGTTATTTTTTTTTTACCTGCAGCTGGGCTGCAGCTGAGTAGAACTTTTTACACAGAACTTACTCTGCTGAGCTGAGGCAGTTGTGAGGTAAAAACAAAATTTATGCTTACCTGATAAATTACTTTCTCTTGCGGTGTATCCAGTCCACGGATTCATCCTTTACTTGTGGGATATTCTCATTCCCTACAGGAAGTAGCAAAGAGAGCACACAGCAAAGCTGTCCATATAGCTCCCCCTCTAGCTCCACCCCCCAGTCATTCGACCAAAGGTTAGGAAGAAAAAGTAGAAACCAGAGGGTGCAGTGGTGACTGTAGTTTAAACAAAAATTTTTTTACCTGACTTAAATGCCAGGGCGGGTCGTGTACTGGATACACCGCAAGAGAAAGTAATTTATCAGGTAAGCATAAATTCTGTTTTCTCTTGCAAGGTGTATCCAGTCCACGGATTCATCCTTTACTTGTGGGATACCAATACCAAAGCTTTAGGACACGGATGAAGGGAGGGAACAAGACCGGTACCTTAAACGGAAGGCACCACTGCTTGCAAAACCTCTCTCCCAAAAATAGCCTCCGAAGAAGCAAAAGTATCGAATTTGTAAAATTTGGCAAAAGTACGCAGTGAAGACCAAGTCGCTGCCTTACAAATCTGTTCAACAGAAGCCTCATTTTTGAAAGCCCATGTGGAAGCCACTGCTCTGGTAGAATGAGCAGTAATTCTTTCAGGAGGCTGCTGGCCAGTAGTCTCATAGGCCAAACGGATGATGCTTTTCAGCCAAAAGGAAAGAGAGGTAGCAGTCGCTTTCTGACCTCTCCTCTTACCAGAATAGATAACAAACAAGGAAGATGCTTGTCTGAAATCCTTAGTTGCTTGTAAATAGAACTTTAAAGCACGAACTACATCAAGATTGTGTAATAGACGTTCCTTCTTCGAAGATGGATTAGGACACAGAGAAGGAACAACTATTTCCTGGTTAATATTCTTGTTAGAAACAACTTTAGGAAGAAAACCAGGCTTGGTACGCAAAACTACCTTATCTGCGTGGAACACCAGGTAAGGTGAATCACACTGTAAGGTAGATAATTCTGAAACTCTTCGAGCAGAAGAGATAGCTATCAAAAACAAAACTTTCCAAGATAACAACTTAAAGTGAAGGTAAAGTTTTCAGGGTTGTAACACATCAAAGCATTTGTTAATCCTTATAATAAGTGAATCGCTAACTTGTTTTCTCTATATAATTTATATTTTGCAAAATATGAAGATTTATCATTCCCTACCGTTTCCATGATCGACTCCTCCCAAACCCTATTTCCTGCTTTTCTGATCTTTGACGTATAGAGCGGTCCCACCCGCTCTATACATCTCTCTAAAGCGCGTTCACGACATCCCTCTCCACTGCGCATGCGCTAACCGGCAACCCCTTCTGAATTGTGCATGCGTTAAATTAATGAAAACAAACAGTTGAAACCAGCTCCACTAGCCCTGTGCCCCCTTAACACACTTCCGACACAAACAGCGATATCTGTTAACTTCATGTGTCCGTGGTATCTCTACGAGGCTGGTGTCCCTGTGGAGCTGGAAACTCTACTCCTCCTCTTTTCGGGGGGGGGGGGGGGTGTCTGTCTTGTCCAATCACATTGCAGGATACCGGTTTCATCGGGCGGCTCAGCTGATTCCAGGCAGGTACACAAAGAAAATGTTCGCCAGATAAAGGATATATTAAAACTCACTTTTTATTAGCATCTTTAAAATTGCACAGTCTTTGTAGTACTGCAACAGAGTAAAGAAATGACACAAGCACACTGGCGTAGCACAGAACGGCTTAAACAGCCGTAGTCATAGCCTGATTTCTTTACTCTGTTGCAGTACTCCAAAGACTGTGTAATTTTAAAGATGCTAATAAAGACTGAGTTTTATCTGGCGAACATTTTCTTTGTCTACCTGCTTGGAATCAGATGAGCCGCCAGATGAAACCGGGTAAAAGTAATTTCCTCACCGCATGTAGCCATCCGTATTGTCTGTAGAAATAAAAGCCTAGTTCTTATTTTTCAAGATAAAATTACGCATGCACGAATCTGGAGCGCGCGTGGAGTCAGGAGGAAAGAAAAAATATAGCGCATGCGCATATTGCAAAGGAGGCTAATGACGTTGATTGACGGCCGCCTAACGGCCAGATTTTCAATAGGCTAACATAAAAACGTGATCCATACAGGAAAAAAAAAATTTGAATTTGCAGACCATCAAACAGTGAGTAAAAAAGGACATAACTTTATTTACACTCATAATTAAAAAAAATGATGAATTATACTCATATTCATTTTGAGGAAAGTATATTATTCCGGATAGAGATGAAGGTAACTTAACCTTCACTTTAATGTCTATGGAATGTAAAGGTTCAAACGGAACCCCTTGAAGAACTGAAAGAACTAGATTCAAACTCCATGGCGGAGCCACAGGTTTTTAGACAGGCTTGATTCTGACTAAAGCCTGAGCAAACGCTTGAACGTCTGGTACCTCTGCCAGACGCTTGTGTAACAGGATAGACAAAGCAGATATTTGTCCTTTTAAGGAACTAGCTGACAATCCTTTCTCCAGTCCTTCTTGGAGAAAGGACAATATCCTGGGAATCCTAATCTTACTCCACGAGTAACCCTTGGATTCACACCAACAAAGATATTTCCGCCATATCTTATGGTAGATTTTCCTGGTGACAGGCTTTCTAGCCTGAATCAGAGTATCTATAACTGACTCAGAGAACCCACGCTTTGATAGAATTAAGCGTTCAATCTCCAAGCAGTCAGACGTAGAGAAACTAAATTTGGATGCTTGAACGGACCCTGTATTAGAAGATCCTGCCTCATTGGCAGTGTCCATGGTGGGACAGATGACATGTCCACTAGGTCTGCATACCAAGTCCTGCGTGGCCACGCAGGCGCTATCAGAATCACAGAAGCCTTCTCCTGCTTGATTCTGGCAACCAGACGCGGGAGGAGAGTAAACGCTGGAAAAACATAAGCCAGATTGAAGGACCAAGGCGCTGCTAGAGCATCTATCAATACCGCCTTGGGATCCTGGGACCTGGACCCGTAGAGAGGAAGTTTGGTGTTCTGACGGGACGCCAACAGATCCAACTCTGGGGTGCCCCATAACTGAGTCAGCTGGGCAAATACCTCCGGGTAGATGGCAGGAGTGATCCTCCGCCCACCTGATTAATTTTGGTTACTTCCGTCATCGCTAGGGAACTCTTTGTTCCCCCCTGATGATTGACGTAAGCTACAGTCGTGATGTTGTCCGACTGAAATCTGATGAATTTGGCCGCCGCTAGTTGAGGCCATGCCTGAAGAGCGTTGAATATAGCCCTCAGTTCCAGAATGTTTATCGGGAGAAGAGCTTCTTCCCGAGACCATAAGCCCTGAGCTTTCAGGGAGTCCCAGACCGCATCCCAGCCTAACAGACTGGCGTCGCTCGTTACGATGATCCACTCTGGCCTGCGGAAACATATTCCTTGAGACAGGTGATCCTGAGACAACCACCAGAGAAGAGAATCTCTGGTCTCCTGGTCCAACTGAATTTGAGGAGACAAATCTGCATAATCCCCATTCCACTGTTTGAGCATGCATAGTTGCAGTGGTCTGAGGTGCATCCGAGCAAAAGGGACTATGTCCATTGCCGCAACCATTAGTCCGATTGTCTCCATGCACTGAGCCACAGATGGCTGAGGAATGGAATAAAGAGCTCGGCAAGTAGTTAAGAGTTTTATATTTCTGACCTCCGTCAGAAATATTTTCATTTCTACCGAGTCTATCAGGGTTCCTAGGAATGGAACTCTTGTGAGGGGGGAGAGAGAACTCTTTTTGATATTCACCTTCCACCCGTGAGATCTCAGAAAGGCCAATACAATCTCCGTGTGAGACTTGGTTCTTTGGAAAGTTGACGCCTGAATTAAGACGTCGTCTAGGTAAGGCGCCACTGCTATGCCCCGCGGTCTTAGAACCGCCAGGAGGGACCCTAGCACCTTTGTGAAAATTCTGGGAGCAGTGGCCAACCCGAAAGGAAGAGCCACAAACTGAAAATGCTCGTCCAGAAAGGCGAACCTGAGAAACTGGTGATGATCTTTGTGGATAGGAATGTGCAGATACGCATCCTTTAGATCCACGGTAGTCATATATTGACACTCCTGGATCATTGGTAAGATTGTCCGAATGGTCTCCATCTTGAATGATGGGACTCTGAGGAATTTGTTTAGAATTTTGAGATCCAGGATTGGTCTGAAAGTTCCTTCTTTTTTTGGGTTTGAGTAAAACCCCAGTCCTTGTTCTGCAATTGGAACTGGGTGGATCACTCCCATTGTATGTAGATCTTCTACACAGCGTAAAAACGCCTCTTTCTTTGTCTGATCTGTAGACAGAGGAGAAATGTGGAACCTTCCCCTTGGAGGAGAGTCCTTGAATTCTAGAAGGTATCCCTGGGCAACAATCTCTAATGCCCAAGGATCGTGTACATCTCTTGCCCAGGCCTGAGAAAAGAGAGAGAGTCTGCCCCCTACTAGATCCGGTCCCGGATCGGGGGCTACCCCTTCATGCTGTCTTGGTGGCAGCTGCAGGCTTTTTGGCCTGTTTACCCTTATTCCAGCCCTGGTAAGGTTTCCAGTTTGCCTTGGGCTGTGAAGCATTACCCTCTTGCTTTGCAGCCAGAGAGGATGAAGCGGGGCCGTTCCTGAAATTGCGAAAGGAACGAAAATTAGCTTTGTTCTTTGTTTTAAAGGCTTTGTCCTGAGGGAGAGCATGGCCTTTTCCCCCGGTGATATCTGAAATAATCTCTTTCAATTCAGGCCCGAATAGGGTCTTCCCTTTGAAAGGAATGTTCAAAAGCTTGGATTTAGACGACACATCGGCCGACCAGGACTTTAGCCATAGCGCCCTGTGCGCCAAAATGGCGAAACCTGAATTTTTCGCCGCTAACTTAGCTATTTGGAAAGCGGCGTCAGTGATAAAAGAATTAGCTAGCTTTAGAGCCTTAATTCTATCCATAACTTCCTCATATGAGGTCTCCGTCTGGAGCAAGTCTTCCAGCGCCTCAAACCAGAAAGCAGCTGCAGTAGTTACAGGAATAATGCAGGCAATAGGTTGGAAAAGAAAACCTTGTTGAACAAAAACTTTAAGTAAACCGGAGGGGGGACAAAAGGGACACCTGGCCTATCCCACTCCCTAGTAACGATATCCGCAATCCTCTTAGGGACCGGAAACGCATCCGTGTAAACAGGGACCTCTAGGTACTTGTCCATTTTACACAATTTCTCTGGGATCACCAAAGGGTCACAGTCATCCAGAGTAGCTAATACCTCCCTAAGTAAAACACGGAGGTGTTCTAGTTTAAATTTAAAAGCCAATGTATCTGAATCTGTCTGGGGAGGAACCCTTCCTGAATCAGAGACTTCTCCCTCAGACATCAAATCCCTCGCTCCCACTTCAGAGCGTTGTGAGGGTATATCGGATACGGCTACCAAAGCGTCAGAATGCTCATAATCTGTTCTTAAAACGGAGCAATCACGCTTTGCAGGTAACACGGGCAGTTTAGATAAGAAGGCTGTAAGAGAATTATCCATGACTGCCGCTAAGTCTTGTAATGTAAAAGGGTTAGACGCACTAGAGGTACTAGGCGTCGCTTGCACGGGCGTAACTGGTTGTGACACTTGGGGAGAGGCAGACGGGCTACCCTCGTTACCTTCAGTCTGAGAATCATCTTGGGCCACATTCTTAAGTGCAACAATATGATCTTTAAAGTGTATAGACATATCAGTACAAGTGGGACACATTCTGAGAGGGGGTTCCACTATGGCTTCTAAACACATTGAACAAGGATTTTCCTTAGTGTCAGACATGTTTAACAGACTAGTAGAGAACACAAACAGGCTTGGAATCACTTTAATCAAATAAAAAACACAATTTGAAAAAAACGTTACTGTGCCTTTAAGAGTTAAAAAGAGCACACAATTTTACAAAACGGTGAAAAATGCAGCAATCTTTCTGAAATTTTCACAGTATGTAGCTAAAGCCTTAATAAGATTGCACCCCAAGTTTCAAAACGATTAACCCCTTAATGCCCAAACCGGAGACGCCTAAAGCCAACACCTGGTTAAATCACTACAGCACCTTGCCACAGCCTTGCTGTGGCCCTACCTTCCCTTAGGGATCAGATTTGGGGGAATATAGCTTCTTTTATGTCCTCAAACATCAGCAGGACCCTCCATGTGAAACAGCATGAACTTCTCTGCAATTCTAACTGTGCATCTGAGGCAATTAGGCCCCTCCCACTCTACTCCGGAGCTGTGAGGCATAGTAAATCACTCCTAAGTGACTAAAAAAAAGCCATGTGGTAATAACCCCAGAAAAAACCCAAAAGGGCTTTCAAAGTGTCTTGCAAAACGATTTTTCCTTAGCCAAACAATCGATTGCCCTGAATAAGTGTCAACCAGTATATTAGCCCTTTTATGTAAGCATTCAATTCCTTACTAAGTCTGAGAACATAGCTTACCCTCCCCACATGGGGATCTTGTCAGTCTTCTAGCATTATCTTGTCTAGAAATAAATGACTGAACATACCTCATTGCAGTTAAGCCTGCAAACTGTTCCCCCCAACTGAAGTTTTCTGGTACTCCTCAGTCCTGTGTGGGAACAGCAGTGGATTTTAGTTACAACATGCTAAAATCATTTTCCTCTCAGCAGAAATCTTCATCACTTTTCTGCTAGAGAGTAAATAGTACAAACCGGTACCATTTAAAATAAACTTTTGATTGAAGATAATAAAACTACAATTCTAACACCACATTCACTTTACACTCCCGAGAGAGACCCTAGTGCTTAGAGCCAGCAAAGAGAATGACTGGGGGGTGGAGCTAGAGGGGGAGCTATATGGACAGCTTTGCTGTGTGCTCTCTTTGCTACTTCCTGTAGGGAATGAGAATATCCCACAAGTAAAGGATGAATCCGTGGACTGGATACACCTTGCAAGAGAAATATCTTCCTTTTTTACATAGAGATGCTCAGGTGATATTTTCCCGTCAGCTTTTTACAGTTACACTGCATCAGTTTCAAGTGATTTAGCATATGAGTATTATGTTCCTTTAAATAAAAAAAACTATTTAAATTGTTAAGGTAATGGTTATTTCTATCAAGTAATTGGCAAGAGTCCATGAGCTAGTGACGTATGGGATATACAATCCTACCTGGAGGGGCAAGGTTTCCCAAACCTCAAAATGCCTCACTATACCTACAATTCAGTTTTTACAAACTTTGCCTCCCTATGGAGGTGGTGAAGTAAGTTTGTGCTTTATTTTCTTCTGTGATATGCTCTTCTCAGCATTTTGAAGCCTGATTCCTCTGAGTACAGTGAATTTCAGAGGGATGTGAAGAGAGTATCACCTATTGATTCTATGGTTTTCCTCACGGGAAATCTTTTCAAAGGTTCTCTGTTATCGGTCGTAGAGATTCATCTCCTACCTCCCTTTTCAGATCGACGATATACTCTCATATTCCATTACCTCTACTGATAACCGTTTCAGTACTGGTTTAGCTATCTGCTATATGTGGATGGGTGTCTTTCGGTAAGTAGGTTTTCATTACTTAAAGGGACACTGAACCCAAATTTTTTCTTTCGTGATTCAGATAGAGCATACAATTTTAAGCAGCTTTCTAATTTACTCCTATTATTAATTTGTCTTCGTTTTCTTGCTATCTTTATTTGAAAAAGAAGACATCTAAGCTTCAGAACTCTGGACAGCACATTTTTATTGGTGGATGAATTTATCTGCCAATCAGCAAGGACAACCCAGGTTGTTTACCAAAAATGGGCTGGCATCTAAACTTACATTCTTGCATTTAAAATAAAGATACCAAGAGAATGAAGAAAATTTGTTAACAGGAGTAAATTAGAAAGTTGCTAAAAATTTAATGCTCTATCTGAATCATGAAAGAAAAAATTTGGGTTCAGTGTCCCTTTAAGACGCTCTCAGCTAAGGTTTGGCACATTATGTATTAATATAAAGTTTTAAATATATGTCATGTACTTATATTTGCCATGAGTCAGGTTTATGTATATTTCCATTTGCAGACTTTCAGTTTCAAAATGGGGAAAACATATTTAGGAAGTTATTTTTTCTTACCTGGGGTAAAGTCTTTTCTTCAAATTGACTGCTTTTTCATTAATTTTCGCAGGCAAAATTAGGCTTGTGAGGTCACAAATGCTGATATTTATTGCGTCATTCTTAGCGCGAGAATTTTTTTTGTACGAAGGTACGTTTGGTGACGCAAATTCGTAATTTCCGGCGTCTTAGTTGACACCAGGTTTCCTTGCACAAGGTTGTGTCTGCAATGATGTGAGTTGCGTCATTTCCGGATGTTGTTAGCGCAAAAAAATTTCATTTCGCGTTGTGCGTCATACTTGGCTCCAAATAATTTAATTATTTCAACCCCACTTCCTATATGCCTCTTGCCTTTTTTTATGCTCAAAGGGCTATGCTGTTTGCATTTTTTTCCCAATCCTGAAACTGCCATATAAGGAAATTGATACATTTTGCTTTATGTTTTTTTCTCTTACATTTGTAAAATGTCTCAATCTGATCCCGTCTCAACCCACTGTTGGAACCCTGCTGCTGATAACAGTTCTACCAAAGCTAAGTATCTATTGTAAGTTAGCAGAGATTATATCTCCAGCTGTAGTATGTAACAGTTGTCATGTTAAGCTTTTACATGCAGAGAATGTATCCATCAGTACTAGTACAATGCCTGTTCCTTCAACATCTAATGTACATGATATCCCTGTGAATATAAAAGATTTTATTGCTGATGCGATTCAGAAGGCTTTGTCTGCTATTTTGCCTTCTAATACACGTAAAAGGTCTTTTAAAACTTCTCATAAAGTTAATGAAATTTCAAATGACAGACAACATACTGAATTATCCTCCTCTGAGGAGGATCTATCTGGTTCAGATCATCCTACCTCAGATACTGACACATCTACTTATCTCTTTAAGATGGAGTATATTCGTTCCTTGTTAAGAGGTGTTGATTACTTTGGATATTGAGGAAACTAGTCCTCTTGATACTAAAACTAGCAAACGTTTAAATTCTGTTTATAAACCTTCTATAGTTATTCCAGAGGTTTTTCCAGTTCCTGATGCTATTTCTGATATGATTTCAAAGGAATGGAATAGGCTGATCCTTCTTTTATTCCTTCTTCTAGGTTTAAAAAGTTGTATCCTTTGCCAGCAGTTAGATTGGAGTTTTGGGGAAAAAAAATCCCCAAAGTTGATGGGGCTCTCTCTACTCTTGCCAAACGTACTACTATTCCTATGGAAGATAGTACTTCTTTTAAGGACCCTTTAGATAGGAAGCTTGAATCTTATCTAAGGAAAGTGATTTATTTTCTGGCTACATTCTTAGGCCTGCTATATCCATGGCTGATGTTGCAGCTCCATCAACTTTTTGGTTGGAAAGCTTAGCGCAACAGGAAACAGATACTGATTTGTCTAGCATTGTTCGCTTGCTTCAACATGCTTATCTTATCTGTGATGGTATTTTTGATATCTTCAATATTGACATTAAATCTATGTCTTTAGCTATTTTAGCTAGAAGAGCTTTGTGGTTCAAATATTGGAATGCTGACATGGTATCCAAGTCTAGATTACTATCTCTGACTTTCCAAGGTAACAATTTATTTGGTTCTCAGTTGGATTAAATTATTTCAACTGTCACTGGGGGGGAGGGAGTTTTTTTACCTCAGGATAAAAGATCTAAGGGTAAATCTAAAGCTTCTAATCTTTTTCGTTCTTTTCGACAGAATAAGGAACAGAAAGCCAATCATTCCCCTAAAGAATCTGGTTCCAATTGGAAACCTTCAAGTTGGAATAAATCCAAGCCTTTTAAGAAACCAAAGCCAGACCCCAAGTCTGCATGAAGGTGCGGCCCTCATTCCAGCTCAGCTGGTAGGGGGCAGATTAAAATTTTTCCAAAATATTTGGGCAGATTCTGACCAAAATCAATGGATTCAGAGTATTGTCTCTCAAGAGTATCGAATAGGATTAAGAGTAAGACCTCCTGTGAGAATATTTTCTCTCACACGTTCCAGCAAACCCAGTGAAGGCTCAGGCTTTTCTGAAGTGTGTTTCCGATCTAGAGCTTTCAGGGGTAATCATACCAGTTCCGTTTCAGGAACAGGGTCTGGTGTTTTATTCAAATCTATTCATTGTCCCAAAGAAAGAAAATTCATTCAGGCCAGTTCTGGATCTGAAAATTTTGAATCGTTATGCAAGAGTGCCAACTTTCAAAATGGTGACTAAGGACTATTCTGCCTTTTGTTCAGCAAGGTCATTATATGTCCATGATAGACTTACAGGATGCATATTCCGATTCATCCAGACTACTATCGGTTTCTGAGATTCTCTTTTCTAGACAAGCATTACCAATTTGTCGCTCTTCCTTTTGGCCTAGCGACAGCTCCAAGAATCTTTTCAAAGGTTCTCGGTGCCCTACTCTCTGTAATCAGAGAACAGGGTATTGCGGGGTTTTCTTATTTGGACGATATCTTGGTACTAGCTCAGTCTTTACATTCTGCCGAATCTCACACGAATCAACTAGTGTTGTTTCTTCAAAGACATCGTTGGAGGATCAATTTACCAAAAAGTTCCTCGACAATGGTCACCTTTTGAGGTTTCCAGATAGTTTCAGTGTCCATGATTCTGTCTCTAACAGACAAGAGATGAATAAAATTGGCTTCAGCTTGTCGAAACCTTCAGTCTCAATCATTCCCTTCAGTGGCTATGTGCATGGAAGTTAGGTCTCATGACTGCAGCATCGGACGCGATTCTCTTTGCTCGTTTTTATATGAGACCTCTTTAGCTTTGTATGCTGAATCTAGTGCAGGGATTATAGAAGGATATCACAATTAATATCCTTAAATCCCAATGTTCGACTCTCTCTGACTTGGTGGTTAGAACACCATTGTATAGTTATAGAGGCCTCTTTTGTTCGTCCAACCTGGACTGTAAGCACAACAGATGCAAGTCGTTCAGGTTGGGGAGCTGTCTGGAATCTCTGACAGCACAAGGGGTTTGGAAATCTCAAGAGGCAAGGTTACCAATCAATATTTTAGTGCTATTTTCAGGGCTCTTCAGGTTTGGCCTCTGTTGGAGATTCTTTCTTGGGCGGAATCCAGCTCTAGTAAAATTTCTGCGGTACATATCCCAGGTGTAGACAATTGGGAAGCTGATTATCTCAGCTGTCAGACTTTACATCCGGGAGAGTGGTCTCTCCATCCAGATGTGTTTTTTCAGATTGTTCAGATGTGGGGTCTTCCAGAAATAGATCTGATGGTTTCCCCATCTAAACAAGAAACTTCCCAGATACTTGTCCAGATATCCTCAGGCGGAGTTGGTGGATGCGTTAGCAGTTCCTTGGTTTTACCAACCTACTTATATCTTCCCGCCTCTAGTTCTTCCAAGAGTGATCTCCAAGATCATCATGAAACAATTGTGTTTCTGGTAGCTCCAGCATGGCCTCACAGGTTCTGGTATGCAGATCTAATCCGGATGTCCAGTTGCCAACCTTGGCCCCTTCCTTTAAGACCAGACCTTCTGTCTCAAGGACCATTTTTCCATCAGGATCTCAAATCGTTAAATTTGAATGTATGGAAATTGAAAGCTTAGTGCTTAGTCAGAGTTTTCTCTGATTCAGTGATTGATGCTATGTTGCAAGCTCGTAAATCTGTTTCTAGGAAGATTTATTATCTAGTTTGGAAGACATATTTCATGGTGTTCTCAAATTCTTCTGGCATTCTTTTAGAATTCCTATAATTTTACAGTTTCTTCAGGATGGTTTGGATAAAGCTTTGTCTGCAAGTTCCTTGAAGGGACAAATCTCTGCTCTTTCTGTTTTATTTCACAGAAAGATTGCTAAGATTCCTGATATTCACTATTTTGTGAAGGCTTTGGTCCGTATCAAGCCTGTCATTAAATCAATCTCTCCTCTGAGTCTTAATTTGGCTTTGAAGGCTTTACAGGCTCCTACTTTTGAGCATATGCATTTTTTGAATATTAAACTACTTTCTTGGAAAGTGCTGTTCCTTTTGGCTATCTCTCTGCTAGAAGAGTTTCCAAATTATCTGCTCTTTCTTGTGAGTCTCCTTTTCTGATTTTCCATCAGGATAAGGTAGTTTTGCGGACTTCAATTAAATTTTTACCTAAAGTTGTGAATTCTAACAACATTAATAGGGAAATTGTTGTTCCCTCTTTGTGTCCTAATCCTAATAATTATTTGGAGAGATCCTTACATTCTCTGGATGTTGTAAGAGTTTTTAAATATGTTGAAACTACTAAAGATTTCAGGAAGACTTCTAGTCTATTTGTTGTCTTTTCTGGTCCTAGGAAAGGTCAGAAAGCTTCTGCCATTTCCTTGGCATCCTAGTTAAAGCTTTTGATTAATCAGGCTTATTTGGAGTCGGGTCAGCCCCCACCTCAGAGAATTACAGGTCATTCTACTAGATCAGTCTCCACTTCGTGGGCATTTAAGAATGAAGCTTCAGTTGATCAGATTTGAAAAGCAGCAACTTGGTCTTCTTTGCATACATTTACTAAATTCTACCGTTTTGATGTATTTGCCTCTTCGGAAGCAGTTTTTGGTAGAAAAGTTCTTCAGGCAGCAGTTTCAGTTTGATTCCTCTGCTTATGTTTTAAGTTTTTTTCTTTTCAATTATGAGACAAACTTATTTTTTGGATGTGGAGTAAATTTTTTCAGCGGAAAATGGCTGTTTTTATTTTTATCCCTCCCTCTCTAGCGACTCCTCTGTGGAGTACCACATCTTGGGTATTACTATCCCATACGTCACTAGCTCATGGACTCTTGCCAATTACATGAAAGAAAACAATTTATGTAAGAACTTACCTGATACATTCATTTCTTTCATATTGGCAAGTCCATAAGACCCACCCTTTTTATGGTGGTTATGTTTTTTTGTATAAAGCACAATTATATTTCCAGTTCCTTTTTTTGATGCTTTTGAGTTGTGTATTTATAGGCATTTTAAGGTTTTGGAAACTTTGCCCCTCCTGGTAGGATTGTATATCCCATACGTTACTAGCTCATGGACTCTTGCCAATATGAACTAAATTAATTTATCATGTAAGTTCTTTCATAAATTATGTTTTTTCTTTAGTTAAATAAAACTAAAGTAATTTTTTTTATCAATGATTAACCTATTAAACTGGATATACTGTAGTTCACCTCCCAATGATTTAATTCATTTAAATGATCTATCTATGCATATCTAATGATACATAACCAAACCAGTAATGGTCTAATATAACCAGAAAAATAATCTGAAAAAGATATTCTAAAAATGTAAAACACAAATCAAAATCTGTATTTACCGACTAGCAATTTAAATCTAATCCTCCCTGGGAATGGAAAGCTATACTAGAGAAAAAACAGAATTTATGCTTACCTGATAAATTACTTCTCTTGCGGTGTATCCAGTCCACGGATTCATCCTTACTTGTGGGATATTCTCATTCCCTACAGGAAGTGGCAAAGAGAGCACACAGCAAAGCTGTCCATATAGCTCCCCCTCTGGCTCCGCCCCCCAGTCATTCGACCGACGGTTATGAGAAAAAGGAGAAACCACAGGGTGCAGTGGTGACTGTAGTTTAAACAAGAAATTTTAACCTGACTTAATTGCCAGGGCGGGCCGTGGACTGGATACACCGCAAGAGAAAGTAATTTATCAGGTAAGCATAAATTCTGTTTTCTCTTGCAAGGTGTATCAAGTCCACGGATTCATCCTTACTTGTGGGATACCAATACCAAAGCTTTAGGACACGGATGAAGGGAGGGAACAAGGCAGGTAACCTAAACGGAAGGCACCACTGCTTGCATAACCTTTCTCCCAAAAATAGCCTCCGAAGAAGCAAAAGTATCGAATTTGTAAAATTTGGCAAAAGTATGCAGTGAAGACCAAGTCGCTGCCTTACAAATCTGTTCAACAGAAGCCTCATTCTTGAAGGCCCAAGTGGAAGCCACAGCTCTGGTGGAATGAGCTATAATTCGTTCAGGAGGCTGCTGCCCAGCAGTCTCATAAGCCAATCGGATGATGCTTTTCAACCAGAAGGAAAGAGAGGTAGCCGTCGCTTTTTGACCTCTCCTCTTACCAGAATAGACAACAAACAAAGATGATGTTTGTCTGAAATCCTTAGTTGCTTGTAAATAGAATTTCAAAGCACGAACCACATCAAGATTGTGTAAAAGTCGTTCCTTCTTAGAAGCTGGATTAGGACACAGAGAAGGAACAATGATTTCCTGGTTAATGTTCTTATTAGAAACAACTTTAGGAAGAAAACCAGGTTTGGTACGCAAAACTACCTTATCTGCATGGAACACCAGATAGGGTGAATTACACTGCAAAGCAGACAATTCTGAAACTCTTCGAGCAGAAGATATAGCTACCAAAAACAAAACTTTCCAAGATAATAACTTAATATCTATGGAATGTAAAGGTTCAAACGGAACCCCTTGAAGAACTGAAAGAACTAAATTTAGACTCCATGGAGGAGCCACAGGTTTATAGACAGGCTTGATTCTGACTAACGCCTGTGCAAACGCTTGAACATCTGGTACTTCTGCTGGTACTTCTTTAAGGAACTAGCTGATAAACCTTTCTCCAATCCTTCTTGGAGAAAAGACAATATCCTTGGAATCCTAATCTTACTCCACGAGTAACCCTTGGATTCACACCAACAAAGATATTTCCGCCATATCTTATGGTAAATTTTCCTGGTGACAGGTTTTCTAGCTTGGATCAGAGTATCTATGACTGATTCAGAGAACCCACGCTTGGATAGAATTAAGCGTTCAATCTCCAAGAAGTCAGCTGCAGAGAAACTAGATTTGGATGCTTGAATGGACCCTGTATTAGAAGACCCTGCCTCATTGGCAGTGTCCATGGTGGGACAGATGACATGTCCACTAGGTCTGCATACCAAGTCCTGCGTGGCCACGCAGGCGCTATCAGAATTACTGAGGCCTTCTCCTGTTTGATTCTGGCTACCAGCAGAGGGAGAAGGGGAAACGGTGGAAAGACATAGGCCAGATTGAAGGACCAAGGCGCTACTAGAGCATCTATCAATGCCACCTTGGGGTCCCTGGACCTGGAACCGTAAAGAGGAAGTTTGGTGTTCTGACGGGACGCCATCAGATCCAACTCTGGAATGCCCCATAGCTGAGCAAATACCTCCGGGTGGAGTTCCCACTCCCCCGGTTGAAAAGTCTGACGACTTAGGAAATCCGCTTCCCAGTTGTCTATTTCTGGGATGTGAATTGCAGATAGATGGCAAGAGTGATCCTCCGCCCACCTGATTATCTTGGTTACTTCCTTCATCGCTAAGGAACTCTTTGTTCCTCCCTGATGATTTATGTATGCTACAGTCGTGATGTTGTCCGACTGAAATCTGATGAACTTGGCCGCCGCTAGCTGAGCCATGCCTGGAGCATGTTTAATATCGCTCTCAGTTCCAAAATGTTTATCGGGAGAAGAGACTCTTCCCGAGACCATAGGCCCTGAGCTTTCAGGGAGCCCCAGACCGTGCCCCAGCCTAACAGACTGGCGTAGGTCGTTACAATGATCCACTCCGGTCTGCGGAAGCACATTCCCTGCGACAGGTGATCCTGAGACAACCACCAGAGAAGAGAATCTCTGGTTTTCTGGTCCAGTTGGATTTGAGGAGACAAATCTTCATAATCTCCATTCCACTGTTTGAGCATGCACAATTGCAGTGGCCTGAGATGAATTAGAGCAAAAGGGACTACGTCCATTGCTGCTACCATTAATCCGATTACCTCCATGCACTGAGCTACAGATGGCCGAGGAATGGAATGAAGAGCTCGGCAAGTACTTAGAAGCTTTAACCTTCTGACCTCCGTCAGAAATATTTTCATTTCTACCGAGTCTATTAATGTTCCCAGGAAGGGAACCCTAGTGAGCGGGGACAGAGAACTTTTTTCGGTGTTCACCCTCCACCCGTGAGACCTTAGAAAGGCCAGAACAATATCCGTATGAGCCTTGGCTCTGGGAAAAGACGACGCCTGTATTAAGATGTCGTCCAGATAGGGTGCTACTGCAATGCCCCGCGGTCTTAGTACCGCTAGAAGGGACCCTAGCACCTTTGTGAAAATTCAGGGAGCGGTGGCCAACCCGAAGGGAAGGGCCACGAACTGGTAATGCTTGTCCAGAAAAGCGAACCTTAGGAACTGATGGTGATCTTTGTGGATAGGAATATGAAGGTACGCATCCTTTAGATCCACGGTAGTCATATATTGACCTTCCTGGATCATCGGTAAGATTGTCCCAATGGTCTCCATCTTGAAAAATAGAACTCTGAGAAATTTGTTTAGAATTTTTAGATCCAGGATTGGTCTGAAAGTTCCTTTCTTTTTGGGAACCACAAACAGGTTTGAGTAAAAACCCAGTCCTTGTTCTGTAATTGGAACTGGATATATCACTCCCATCTTGAGTAGATCTTCTAACCAGCGTAAGAACGCCTCTTTCTTTGTCTGGTCTGTAGACAGACTAGAAATGTGGAACCTTCCCCTTGGAGGAGAGTCCTTGAATTCTAGAAGATATTCCTGAGCAACTCTCTCTAATTCCCAGGGATCGGGAACATCTCTTGCCCAAGCCTGAGCAAAGAGAGAGTGTCTGCCCCCTACCAGATCCGGACCCGGATAGGGGGCTACCCCTTCATGCTGTCTTAGTAGCAGCTGCAGGCTTCTTGGCCTGTTTACCCTTGTTCCAGCCCTGCAAAGGCTTCCAGGTTGCCTTGGGCTGTGAAGTGTTACCCTCTTGCTTTGCGGTAGCAGAGGCTGAAGCAGGACCGCTCCTGAAGTTGCGAAAGGAACGAAAATTAGCCTTGTTTTTTAGCCTTAAAAGGCCTATCTTGCGGGAGGGCATGCATGGCCCTTTCCCCCAGTGATATCCGAAATAATCTCTTTCAACTCGGGCCCGAAAAGGGTCTTTCCCTTGAAAGGAATATTCAGTAATTTTGTTTTAGACGACACGTCGGCCAACCACGATTTAAGCCAAAGCTCTCTGCGCGCCATGATGGCAAAACCAGAATTTTTCGCCACTAAATTAGCTAATTGCAAAGCGGCATCTGTGATAAAAGAATTAGCCAGCTTTAGAGCCTTAATTCTATCCATAATTTCGTCATAGGAGGTCTCCGTCTGGAGCGACTCCTCCAGCGCCTCAAACCAGAAAGCCGCTGCCGTAGTTACAGGAATAATACAGGCAATAGGTTGGAGAAGGAAACCTTGTTGAACAAATATTTTCTTTAGTAAACCTTCTAATTTTCTATCCATAGGATCTTTGAAAGCACAACTGTCTTCAATTGGTATGGTTGTGCACTTGGCTAGTGTTGAAACTGCCCCCTGTACCTTAGGGACCGTCTGCCACACATCCCGCCTGGGATCAGTTATGGGGAACATTTTCTTAAAGATAGGTGGGGGAACAAAAGGTACACCTGGTCTTTCCCACTCCCTAGCAACAATATCCGCTACGCTCTTAGGGATCGGAAACGCATCAGTGTATACAGGGACTTCTAGATATTTGTCCATTTTACACAATTTCTCTGGGACCACCATAGGGTCACAATCATCCAGAGTTGATAAGACCTCCCTAAGTAGTACGCGGAGGTGTTCCAATTTAAATGCTAGTGAATCTGATTCTGCCCGCTGAGAAACTTTTCCTGAGTCAGAAATTTCTCCTTCAGACATAACATCCCTCGCCCCTACTTCAGAGTGTTGTATAGGTACATCAGATAAGCCTCCCAAAGGTTCCGACTGCTCCTCATCTGTTCTCAAAACAGAGCTATCGCGCTTTTTAGGGAAAACTGGCAGTTTGAATAGAAAGGCCGCAAGGGAATTATCCATGACTGCCGCCAGTTGTTGCAATGTAATAGGTGCTAATGCACTAGAGGTACTAGGTATCGCTTGAGCGGGCGTAACTGGTGATGACACATGGGGAGAGGAAGGCTGACTATCCTCATTACCTTAAGTCAAAGAATCATCTAGGGCTATATTTTTAAGTGACACAATATCATCTTTAAAGTGTATAGACACATTAGTGGACTTGGGACACATTTTGAGTGGGGGGTTCCACCATGGCTTCTGAACACATAGAGCAAGGCTTTTCCTTAGTGTCAGACATGTTTAACAGATTGGTATTATACACAAGCAGGCTTGGAAAAAACAGTTTATGTAATAAAAAATACAATTTGCAATAAATGGTACTGTGCCTTTAAGATAATAAAAGCGCACACAATTTTACAAAACGGTGAAAAAATAACCAAATCTCTTGAAATTGTTACAGTATGTGCCTAATGCTACGATATGATTGCACAGCAAGTTTCAGCCTGATTAACCCTTTAATGCCCAAACCGGAGCCGCCTAAAGCAAACAACCGGTTAATAAACTACAGCACCTTGCCACAGCAGCCTGCTGTAGCCCTACCTTCCCTTAAGGATTGAATTTGAGAAAAGCAAGCCTCCTGAAGTCCTCAAGCAGTCTCTGGACCCATGTGAAGCAGCATGCAGGGAAATCTTGTCAGAATAAACTGCGCAACTGAGGCGCGAAATTAGGCCCCTCCCACTCCACAGCTGTGGGGCCTTCAGAACCCAATTTAGGTGACTAAAAATAATGCCACGTGGAATAAAACCCCAATAAACACATCAAAAGTGCTTAAAAGTGTCAATAAAGAGTATTTTTCTAAACAAAATAATCAATTGCCCTGCTAAAGTGATAACCAGTCTATTGAGCCCACTTAAATAAGCCTCTAGTTCTATACTAAGTTTCAGAACATGGCTTACCCTTCCCACATGGGGAATCTTATCAGTCTTCTAGCATTATCTTGTCTTGACTAGAAAAAATATGATTGAAACATACCTCAAAGCAGTTAAGCCTGCAAACTGTTCCCCCCAACTGAAGTTTTCTGGTACTCCTCAGTCCTGTGTGGGAACAGCAATGGATTTTAGTTACAACATGCTAAAATCATTTTACCTCTCAGCAGAATTCTTCATCATATTTCTGCCAGAGAGTAAATAGCACAAACCGGTACTATTTAAAAATAAACTTTTGATTGAAGATATAAAAACTACAAATCTAACACCACATTCACTTTACCCTCCCGTGGAGATGCTACTTGTTAGAGCAGCAAAGAGAATGACTGGGGGGCGGAGCCAGAGGGGGAGCTATATGGACAGCTTTGCTATGTGCTCTCTTTGCCACTTCCTGTAGGGAATGAGAATATCCCACAAGTAAGGATGAATCCGTGGACTGGATACACCTTGCAAGAGAAAAGGGAATTCTTGGAGGATGGGGGTCCCTACACTACAGAAATGGCTGGTAGGTTAGAAGGGGGAGGAGGGATCCCTACAATACAAATATACTGTAAATACATACACTGGTATGGGCAGACTGTCTGCCAGTACATAGGATGGCTTTTGAGAGCTGTTTGAGAGGGAGATCAGGGAAATGGGAAGAAGGTTCTACACTACAGAACAAGAAAAAAAAAAAGAAAGAAAAGAAACTGCCTATCAAAAATGGTGGTTACCGGTGGTTTAAACAGATTGATAGCAAAAAATATTTTGCTCTGAAATTCAGGTAGTAAAGGAGTTATAGGCCACACTTACCACTGTCCTGTCCATTGTATTTGGTGCAGTTCCTGAATATTGCCTTCATGTCTCGTACAAACTGTTCCTTGGTGAGGTAGTACCCAGAGTTCAGTCTCTTCTCCATACTAGAGATATCCATAGGGGACTGTGCAAGAAGAGGAAATGTGTCAAACATTATGTTCATGAAGACAACACATGCTATAGCAATGACATGTTATCAATTAGTTTTGAATCACTTCATTTTGCAAAAACATACAAAGATCCCAAATGCATACAAAAATGCATAAATTCATTTTGGTTTACCCTGGCCCAAATTTAAAGCGTGTATAGAGTTGCAGAGTTGTCACACAATGAAGCACTTAAATATATAGGGGCTAGATTACAAGTGGAGTGCAATAGTTTGTGCCATAGCGATAGGGGTACATTGCGAGGATTTGCGCTCATCGGGCTTATTACAAGTTGAAATTAAACGTGATTGCGTGAGCACAATAGTAATTTACGCTAGAATTTTTCCCACAATTTCAGAGCTGTGGTTACATTAATTGGGCAAACCTAAAAAGTTATATAACAACACTGTCTAATAAAAAACATAATTTATGCTTACCTGATAAATTTATTTCTCTTGTGATGTATCGAGTCCACGGATTCATCCTTACTTGTGGGATATTCTCCTCCCCTACAGGAAGTGGCAAAGAGAGCATCCACAGCAGAGCTGCCTATATAGCTCTCCCCTTAGCTCCACCCCCCAGTCATTCGACCGAAGGCTAGGAAGAAAAAGGAGAAACCATAGGGTGCAGTGGTGACTGAAAGTTTAAAAATAAAAATATATATGCCTGTCTTGAAAAACAGGGCGGGCCGTGGACTCGATACATCACAAGAGAAATAAATTTATCAGGTAAGCATAAATTATGTTTTCTCTTGTGAGACTTATCGAGTCCACGGATTCATCCTCACTTGTGGGATACCAATACCAAAGCTTTAGGACACGGATGAAGGGAGGGACAAGAAAGGGACCTTAAAGGGAAGGCACCACTGCTTGTAGAACCTCTCTCCCAAAAATAGCCTCAGAAGAAGCAAAAGTATCGAATTTGTAAAATTTGGAAAAAGTATGAAGCGAAGACCAAGTCGCCGCCTTACAAATCTGTTCAACAGAAGCCTCATTTTTAAAAGCCCATATGGAAGCCACAGCTCTAGTAGAATGAGCAGTAATCCTTTCAGGAGGCTGCCGTCCAGCAGTCTCATAGGCCAAACGGATGATGCTTTTCAGCCAAAAGGAAAGAGGTAGCCGTAGCCCTTTGACCTCTCCGCTTACCAGAATAAACAACAAACAAAGAAGATGATTGACGGAAATCTTTAGTTGCTTGTAAGTAGAATTTTAAAGCACGAACCACATCAAGATTGTGTAACAGATGTTCCTTCTTAGATGAAGGATTAGGACACAAAGAAGGAACCACAATCTCTTGATTGATATTCTTATTAGAAACAACCTTAGGAAGAAACCCAGGTTTGGTACGTAAAACAACCTTATCTGCATGGAAAACAAGGTAAGGGGAATCACATTGTAAAGCAGATAGCTCAGAAACTCTTCGAGCCAAAGAGATAGCTACTAAAAACAAAACTTTCCAAGATAGAAGCTTAATATCTATGGAATGCATAGGTTCAAACGGAACCCCTTGAAGAACTTTAAGAACTAAGTTTAGTCTCCATGGCGGAGCAACAGGTTTAAATACAGGCTTGATTCTGACCAAATCCTGACTAAATGCTTTAACGTCTGGGACATCTGCCAGACGTTTGTGAAGTAGAATAGACAAAGCAGATATTTGACCTTTAAGAGAACTAGCAGATAATCCCTTCTCCAAACCATCTTGGAGAAAAGACAATATTCTAGGAATCCTAATCTTACTCCACGAGTAACCTTTGGATACACACCAATAAAGATATTTGCGCCAAATCTTATGATAAATCTTCCTGGTGACAGGCTTTCTAGCCTGAATCAGGGTATCAATGACCGATTCAGAGAAACCACGCTTTGATAAAATCATGCATTCAATCTCCAAGCAGTCAGACGCAGAGAAATTAGATTTGGATGCGTGAACGGCCCTTGAATTAGAAGGTACCGCCTCATTGGCAGAGTCCACGGTGGAACCGAGGACATGTCCACTAGGTCTGCATACCAAGTCCTGCATGGCCACGCAGGAGCTATCAGAATTACCGAAGCTCTCTCCTGCTTGATTCTGGCAACCAGACATGGGAGGAGAGGAAACGGTGGAAATACATAAGCCAGATTGAAGGACCAAGGCACTGCTAGAGCATCTATCAGTACCGCCTTGGGATCCCGGGACCTGGACCCGTAACGAGGAAGTTTTGCATTCTGACGAGACACCGTCAGATCCAATTCTGGTGTGCCCCATAGCTGAATCAGCTGGGCGAATACCTCCGGATGGAGTTCCCACTCCCCCGGATGAAGAGTCTGACGACTTAGAAAATCCGCCTCCCAGTTCTCTACTCCTGGGATGTGGATTGCTGAGAGATGGCAAGAGTGATCCTCTGCCCACCGGATTATTTTGGTTACCTCCATCATCGCTAGAAAACTCCTTGTTCCTCCCTGATGATTGATATAAGCTACAGTTGTGATGTTGTCCGACTGAAACCTGATGAATTTGGCTGCAGCAAGCTGAGGCCACGCCTGAAGCGCATTGAAAATCGCTCTCAGTTCTAAAATGTTTATTGGGAGGAGCGCTTCCTCCCGAGACAATAAGCCCTGTGCTTTCAGGGAGTTCCAGACTGCACACCAGCCTAGCAGGCTGGAATCTGTCGTTACAATCAGCCACTCTGGCCTGCGGGAGCACATTCCCTGAGACAGGTGGTCCCGAGACAACCACCAGAGAAGAGAATCTCTGGTCTCCTGGTCCAGATGCAGTTGAGGAGATAAGTCTGCATAATCCCCATTCCACTGTTTGAGCATGCATAGTTGCAGTGGTCTGAGGTGTAGACGGGCAAAAGGAACTATGTCCATTGCCGATACCATGAGTCCGATTACCTGCATACACTGAGCCACTGATGGCCGAGGAATGGAATGAAGAGCTCAGCAAGTGGATAAGAGTTTTAACTTTCTCACCTCCGTCAGAAATATTTTCATTTCTACCGAGTCTATCCGAGTCCCTAGGAAGGAAACTCTTGTAAGAGGGAAGAGAGAACTCTTTTTTTTATGTTCACCTTCCACCCGTGAGATGTCAGAAAAGTCAACACTATGTCTGTGAGAGACTTGGCTAGCTGGAAAGTCGACGCCTGAATTAAGATGTCGTCTAGATAAGGCGCCACTGCTATGCCCCGTGGTCGTAGAACCGCCAGAAGGGACCCTAGCACTTTTGTGAAAATTCTGGGAGCCGTGGCCAACCCAAAAGGAAGGGCCACAAACTGGTAATGCCTGTTTAGAAAGGTGAATCTGAGGAATTGATGATCTCTGTGAATACGGTGTGTAGATATGCATCCTTTAAGTCCACGGTAGTCATATATTGACCCTCCTGGATCAGAGGTAGAATAGTCCGAATAGTCTCCATCTTGAATGATGGAACTTTGAGGAACTTGTTTAGAATTTTGAGATCCAAGATTGGTCTGAAAGTTCCCTCTTTCTTGGGAACCACAAACAGGTTTGAATAAAACCCTAAACCCTGTTTCTCCTTTGGGACTGGGCGAATCACCTCCATGGCATGTAGGTCTTCTACACAGCGTAAGAACGCCTCTCTCTTTGTCTGGTTTACAGACAATCGAGAAATGTGAAATCTCCCCCTTGGAAGGGAGCCCTTGAATTCCAGAAGATATCCCTAGGACACAATTTCTAAAGCCCAGGGATCCTGAACATCTCTCGCCCAAGCCTGAGCGAAGAGAGAGATTCTGCCCCCTACTATATCCGGTCACGGATCGGGGGCTACCCCTGCATGCTGTCTTAGAGGCAGCTGCAGGCTTCTTGGCCTGTTTAGCCTTGTTCCAAGCCTGGTTAGGTCTCCAGACTGACTTGGATTGGGCAAAATTCCCCTCTTGCTTTGTAGCAGAGGAAGCTGAAGCGCGACCACTCTTAAAGTTCCGAAAGGAACGAAAATTATTTTGTTTGTCCCTCATCTTATTTGATCTATCCTGAGGGAGGGCATGACCTTTCCCTCCAGTAATGTCTGAAATAATCTCCTTCAGTTCAGGCCCGAATAGGGTCTTACCCTTGAAAGGAATGTTCAAAAGTTTAGATTTAGATGACACATCAGCAGACCAGGACTTAAGCCATAACGCCCTGCGTGCTAAAATGGCAAATCCTGAATTATTTGCCGCTAATTTAACCAGTTGAAAAGCGGCATCTGTAATAAAAGAATTAACCAACTTAAGTGCCTTAATTCTGTCCATAATTTCCTCTAATGGAGTCTCCATTTGAAGAGCCTCTTCTAGAGCCTCAAACCAGAAAGCAGCTGCAGTCGTTACAGGAACAATGAATGCAATAGGTTGAAGAGAAAAACCTTGATGAACAAAAATTTTCTTCAGGAGACCCTCTAATTTTTTATCCATAGGATCTTTGAAAGCACAACTGTCCTCGATAGGTATAGTTGTACGCTTAGACAGAGTAGAAATAGCTCCCTCCACCTTAGGAACTGTCTGCCATGAGTCCCTTATGGTATCAGATATGGGAAACATTTTCTTAAAAACAAGAGGGGGAGTGAACGGAATACCTGGTCTATCCCACTCCTTAGCAAGCAATAATATTGACAATCCTCTTAGGGACTGGAAAAACATCAGTGTAAACAGGAACCTCTAAGTATTTGTGCATTTTACACAATTTCTCTGGGACCACTATAGGGTCACAATCATCAAGAGTTGCTAATACCTCCCTAAGCAATAAGCGGAGGTGTTCAAGCTTAAAGGACCAGTCAACAAAGTAGATTTGCATAACCAACAAATGCAAGATAACAAGGCAATGCAATAGCACTTAGTCTGAACTTCAAATGAGTAGTAGATTTTTTTTTTCTGACAATTTTAAAAGTTATGTCTTTTTCCACTCCCCCTTTACCATGTGACAGCCATCAGCCATTCACAAATGCATACACGTACCATGTGACAGCCATCAGCCATTCACAAATGCATACACACTTATTCTTGCACATGCTCAGTAGGAGCTGGTGACTCAAAGTTTAAATATAAAAACACTGTGCACATTTTGTTAATAGAAGTAAATTGGAAAGTTGTTTAAAATGGCATGCTCTATCTGAATAATGAAAGTTTAATTT